>NW_006408707.1:3753573-3776298 GCF_000296735.1 Chrysochloris asiatica
CTGGCTTTGGGGTGCCTCATTGTCTCTCTCTTTGTCTCTTTCTGTGTATTCTTGATATATTGCAATCGCCGTCAGGTATCCCCTCCTCGTGAACCGAACCCCTATGTCGAGGCTGGTCCCCGACAATTAGGAAGTTTAATTAAGAGGTATAGAATGTTATAAAAGCAACAGTTTGATAGAATGACATCAGGATTTACTAGAAATGTGATCATGAGTCAGTGCTATAAACATTTATTAAGATTAAATGAGATAATATATATGAAAATTCTTGTCAAGTATTAATCACTTTGTGAATACTATTAGTGTTCCCCCCATCCCTTGGCGATGAATTGTGTTAATTTTACACATGGACTAATTTTATCTATACTAGATTAACATATATATATGTGTGTGTGTGTGTGTGTGTGTGTGTGTGTTCTAGGTCATATTTTTCTTACATTTTTGTGATATGTTTTCCAGATTAATTTATGATTGGTTAGGTATTATGCATTTGCAAGTTCTGGTAGCATAGTGGTTACAAATCAGGCTGTGAGCCGCAAGGTCAGCAGTTTGAAACTATCAACTGTTCTGTGGGAGAAAGATGAGGCTTTCTGCTCCTGTAAAGATTTGCAGCCTTGGAAACCCTGTACAGGGTCGCTATGAGTCAGAACCTACTCCATGGCACATAACAACAACAACAATAACAACAACTATTATTATACATGATAACACAACTAAAATTTAATCAGTGCAATGTGTTTCATGAAATTTTTTGGATATTATTTAATTTTTCTTACTTTCTGTGTACCACACATTCATTTAGGTACTTTATATGTATAAACTCTTTTATGTAACAACCCCATGAGATCACTATTGTTATCCTCAATTTGCTGATGGGAAAACGGAGATACGTATGAGTTAACTTGTTCAAGATCATAATTTTATATTATCTATATGAATGATTTAATAGAAAATTAACTTAAGGCTAATTTTGCAATTAAAAAATATAAACATGATACTTGTACACTAAACTAAGATTCTAGCTAAACAAGACTGAGATAACTCAATTGCAGATGACCTTTACTCATGGTGTTAATATGGCCTATGCACATAAAGTGGAGTCCTGGTGTGGCATTGTGGGTGAATACACTGGACTGCAAAGTCAGTTTGAACCACAGGGTTAGTGATTCAAGTTCACCAGCCACTTCTTGGAAACCCGATACAGAGTAGCTATGGGTCGGAACTGACTCAAAGGCGTTTAACAACAACATGCACATAACATATTCTGACTCTTTCTAGTGTTATTCCTTAATAATCATTTTAAAAAGCATAATGTTTTGAAATTCCAGTGTCTTGCCATCACTTGTTTATCAAGAAATATTTCTACTCTTATCTACATGTCTAAAGAATTCCAAACTAAGAATAGAAGTGAATGACTTGAAATCTAGGCATATTCCTGTATGATCTTTGTCTTCCTTCCTTCTAAGTTTTATACCCAATGACCTTTTCCTACTAAGTGCCTTAGTTTTCAATGACAATATCAATATCAACATCAGTTAGAAGACATCCTTACTTAGTTTTCATTTTGCCATGGTTGTTCAATTTTATAACTGGATAAATCTAGCTGAAATGATTTTGTGAGGACTTTGATACAAACTTACTGGTTATTCTATATTCATGGCAAAAATATTTAAGTATCATAAATTAGGTAGATACCAATCATATGACAGTTTGGCGTACTGTGATGGCTTGCATGTTGCTGTGATTCTGGAAGTTATGCCACATATATTTTAAATATATTCAGGGTCACCAATGTTAGAGAAGTTTCAGCTGAGCTTCCAGATGAAGACAGACTAGGAATAAGGTGAGACAGACAACGTCCAAATATTAGTCTCTGAAAACCTTATGAATAGCAGTAGAATACTGTTAGCACCAGAATATTGAATATTAAAACATGATGAAGAGCACCAGAATATTGTCAGATATAGTGCTAAAGGATGAGTCCCTCAGGTTGGAAGGCACTCAAAATAAGACTACCTCCTCATAGTAGAGTTAACCATGATGAAATGAATGGAATAAAGCCTTAGGGACCTTCATTTGCTGATGATGCACAACCCAAAATGAAAAGAAACAACTGTAAACATCCATTAAAAGTAAAAACATGAAATGTACAAAGTATGAGTCTAGGAAAATTGGAAATTGTCAAAAATGAAATGAAACACATAAACATTGGCACTTTATGCACTAATGAGCTGAAATGGACTGTTATTGGCTATTTTGATTCAGACAATCACATGGCTTACTGTGCCAGAAATGACAAATTGAAGAGTAATGGCTTCACATTAATCATCAAAAAGAACATATCAAGATTTTTCTTGAAATACAACTCTGTCTGTGATAGAAAAATACCCATGGGCCTAAAAGGAAGACTAGTTAATATCACTATTATTCAAATTTATGCACCAACCACTAAAGTCAGTGATGATGAAATGCAAGAATTCTACCAACTTCTTCAGTCTGAAATTGATCAAACATGCAATCAAGATGTATTGATAATTACTGGAGATTGGAATGCAAAGGTTGGAAACAAAGAGGAAAGATCAGCAGTTGGAAAATATGGCTTTGGGATAGAAACGATGCTGCAGATTGCATGGTAGAAGTTTGCAAGACCAGTGACTTCTTCATTACAAATACCCTTTTTAAACAACATAAAATATGACCATATACATGGACCGGACCTCACAAGATGGAATACACAAACTATGGAACCACCATAAATTGCACATATGCAAGTTCAGGCTGAAGCTTCAGAACATGAAAACAAGTTGATTAGAGCCAAAATATGACGTTAAACATATCCCACCTGAAGAACAGATCTGATTCATTAGACACGAAAAACATAAGACCAGAGAGCTATAGGATGAGATCAAGAACATCATATAGGAAGAAAACAAAAGGTCATTAAGAAGTCATAAAGGAAGAAAAAGACTAAGATGGATGTCAGAAGAGACTCTGAAACTTGCTGTCCAGCATAGAGATGCTAAAGCAAATGGAAGAAGTGAGGAGGTAAAAGAGCTGAATAGAGAATTTCAAAGGGCAGCTTGAGTAGACAAAGTCAAGTATTATAACAAAATGTGCAAAAACCTGGAGTTAGAAAACCAAAAGGGAAGAACATGATCAGCTGAGGAACTGATTAAAAAATTCAAGCCTCAACTTGAGTATTGGAAGATTCTATGGGCAAAATACTAAATGATGGAGAAAACATCAAAAGAAGATGGAAGGAATACACAGTCACTGTACTAAAAAGAAATGGTTGATGTTCAACCATTTCAAAAGGTAGCATATGATCAAGAGCCAAGGACACTGAAGGAAGTCCAGGGTTTATTGAAGACACTAGGAATAGATGGAATACAAATTAAATTATATCATCAAACTGATGCTGCACTGGAGGCACTCACTCATCTATGCCAAGAAATTAGGAAGACAACTACTTGGGTAACTGATTGGAAGAGATCCATATTTGTGCCCATTCCAAAGAAAAGTGACCCAACGGAATGCAGAAATCATCAGATAATATCATTAATATCACACACTAATAAAATTTTGCTAAAGATAACACAAAAACATTTTTGTGTTTTTGTGCTGCAGCCATACATTGACAGAATTTGTAGAGGTTCACTCTAGATTCAGAAGAGGACATGGAATGAGGGTTATCATTGCTGACATCAGCTGGATATTTTCTGATAGCAGAGGATACCAGAAAAATGCTTACCTGTGCTTTATTGACTATGCAAAGGCTTTTGACTGTGTGCATCCTGACAAGCTATGTAGAACATTATGGAGAATGAGTATTCTGGAACACTTAATTGTGCTAATAAGGAACCTATACATAGTCCACGAGGCAGTTGTTCCAACAGAACAAGAGGGCATCAAATGGTTTAAAATCAGGAAAGGTGTGTACCATTGTTGTATTCTTTCACCATAATTATTCAGTATGCTGAGCAATAATCTGAGAAACTGGATTATATGAAGATAAATGTGGCATCAATATTGGAGGAAGACTCATTAACAACCTGTGATATGCAGATGATACAACCTTGCTTGCTGAGACCAAAGAGAACTTAAAATATTGCTGATGATCAAAGACCACAGACTTCCATGTGGGTTGCACCTCAATGTAAAGGAAACAAAAATCCTCAACACTAGACCAATAAATAATATCTGTATGTTGTTGTTAAGTGCTGTCGAGTTGATTCCGACCCATAGCGACCCTGTTTAGGGTTTCCGAGGAGCAGCTGGTGAGCTTGAAATCACTGACCTTGCAGTTCAAACAGCATTGCAGTCCGATGCATTAACCCACAGTACCACACCAGTACTCCAACATCTGTATAAATGGAGTAAATATTGAAATTGTCAAAGACTTCATTTTGCTCAGGTCAACCATCAGCACTCATGAAAACAGCAGTCAAGAAATCAAGTGATATATTGCATTGGGCAAATCTGCTTCGTAAGTCCTCTTTAAAGTGTTGAAGAGCCAAGATGTCAGTTTGAGGACTAAGGTGCGCCTGACCCAAGCCATGTTATTTCAGTATCATCATATGCGTGTGAATATTGGACAGTGAATAAGGAAGTACATAGAAGAATTGATACATTTGACTTACAATGTTGGAGGAGAAATTAAAAGTACCACAAACTGCCTAAAAACAAACAAATCTGTATTGGAAGAAGTACAGCCTGAATACTCATTGGTAGCCAGGATGGCCAGACTTAGATTCTCCTATCCCAGACATATTATCGGGAGTTCCTGGAGAAAGATAACATGTTTGGTAAAGTGGAAGGTCGGCGAATAAGAGAGTGACCCCCAGTGCGATGGATTGTCACAGTGGCAGCAGCAATGGGTTTAAATGTAGCAGCGATTGTTAGGTTAGTACAGGACCAGACAGTGTTTCGTTCTGTTGTGTATATGAGTCAATGCTATCTTGGTGCACCTAAAAACAACAATATGTGTTGAGTAATACAGGCAAAATACCCCATTCATAAAATTTAGTTAGGGGATACAGCTAGATAATGGATTTTAAGTTTATATGTTACCTGAAGCAAATAAAGGAAGATGAAAGAATAGTGTCTGGTTAGTGCTTACAACAGGCCATTAGGAAAGTGTGTTTGAGCTGTTTATGCTTAAGAGGAGAGTGCAGTAGGTCTAGAGCACAGTAAATGAGGGTGTTGTTGTTGTTATGTGCCGTCAAGTTGGATCCAACCCATAACGACCCTGTATAGTTTCCGAGGAGCAGCTGTTGAGCTTGAACTGCCGACATTGCAGTTTAAATGACTTTGCAGTTTGGCTCATTAGCCCACAGTGCTACACCAGGACTCCAAATGTGGGGAATAAGATGGTACAAAATAAATTCAAAGAGGTAGGCAGGGACCAGATATGCCAGTCCTCATGGACAAGGAAAAGAAGTTCATATTTAGTTCCAGTTGTCTGGAAAGTCATCTAAAGTTTTAAGCCAGGAAATTATATGAACTCAATTGTGTTTAGAAAAACTGTTCTGGGAATGAACATATATGTTCCATGGGCTCATTATTTGAACTGTGGCAGTCATACACTAGTAGAATAAACTGGTTTTTAGGAATCTTTGAAACATATACTATGCTAATTACCTCTCACATATATTTATTTTAGGCAAAATAAAAACCTATTTTTTCTTCCCATAAAGTTAGAAATATTTAGATTTGGCAATGTTTGTTAGGTTAATACTAAAATGACAAATTTCTGTTTTTCATATTATGTAATGTTATATGATATAACAGTAAGTAATTTTTCAGGGTGCAATTTGGTATGGTAAAGTAGTTAAACCTCTTTAATGTTATGGGCATTTGAATTGTTACATCGTTCCTAATAATAGCGTACAGTGGCACCGGGGACAGGACAATTTCCTGCGGCCTTATGCAGCACTGTATTGGTGGGATATGAGATCATGTCATGAAATCCAGAAGTGTAATTTATAAGACCCCTGCCTGAATTTTGTCTGATGTCATAAAGTGTACTTTCCTAAAAATACGAAGTGAGATTTGATTTCTCTAACCCCAAATTTGTTTTCATTTATTTTAATTAAAATAAAAGAGTAAGAAGATATTTTGTCTAATCTGAATGCAGTCCTCTACTTTACTTCATCCTGTTTTCTTTTAAGAAATCTGCTTTCCTTTAGTGATATTATTACTGACATAACTCTAGTTTTATGAAAATGTTCCAGTAACTTTGTGGTTTCTTCTATACCCTTTATTCATAGTAGTCATGATAAAGAATAAAACAGCAATCGTTTTGAAGGTCCAGTAGGAATACGTTTATTGATAGAAAAAAAATTGCAAAGGACAGAATGCAAAATTTTCATATAATGTATTCCCAAGTGATATTGATATAAATTATTTCTGATGCCTTATATTTCAAAATATACTGTAGGAAAACAGAAAAAAATGATGTAACTGAATTGTTTTTGCATGCATTACAGACTATCACATTGGCTTGTTCTGTTCATTACAATGGAAAATAGAGCATTAGAATAAGGACATCATAGAAAGTTAGGCATCATAATTAAGTGACATATATTTATTTTTTGGACAAATAGTTGTTGAGTAGAAAATGTATTCCACAACTTTATTTAAGATATAAGCTGGTAGTGTATATTATCATCTCCCCTCAACTTAGCTATCTGGTTTCAATAACAAAGGAAAAGCATTATATTTGCTTCTTGCATGTAACCTTCACCATTCAATTTTCTGGAGACTAAGACATAAGCAATGACTAGGCTATTGTCTCAAGAAGACCCAAGACTCTTTGCATTGGATATCTGCAATAAGAGTGCTGAAGAACAAAGATGTCAGCTTGAGGACTAAGGAGCGCCTCACCCAAGCCATGGTATTTTCAATAACTTCATATGCATGTGAAAGCTTGACAGTGAATAAGGAAGACCATAGAAGAATTGATGCTTTTGAGTTATGGTGTTGTAGGAGAATATTGAAAGTGCCATGGGCTGCCAAAAGAACCAACAGATCTGTGTTGGAAGAAGCACAGTCAGAGTGCTCCTTGGAGGCCAAGATGGCCAAATTTTGTCTCTCCTACTTTGGACACAGTGTCAGGAGGGACCAGTTGCTGGAGAAGGATATTATGTTTGGTAGAGTGGAGGGTCAGAGAAAAAGAAGAAGAACCCCAGCAAGATGGATTGGCAAAGTGACGGCATCAATGGGCTCAAGCATGGCAACAATAGTGAGGTTGGTCCGGGATTGGGCAGTGTTTCATTCTGTTGTGCGTAGGATACCAACTCGATGGCACCTTAAAATAACAACATCTGCAGTTAGAATTTAATTACATATGTCTTATACTGCCATCTTGTTGTTGTTACCTGTTGTTGAGTTGGTTCTGACTCATAGGAATCTATTGTACAACATATAGATTGTTTTTTTTCCAATTTGTCTTAGAAAAATTCTAAATGGGGAAACTACATGAAGGTAATGATTAAGCATGCTTAGACAAAATATTATTATTTTGCCATATTATCTCAATTTATTATATCTTACATAAAGGGGATATGTTCTTCTTGAACTTGGAAAAAATATATAAGCCCTCAGAATGCCAACATTATGATAAAGTGATTGTTACATTTAACATAATAGTTTTTCATATATTTATATGAACTTCCATCAATAAGTGCTTCAAGTCCTCTTAGTTTTCAGCAAACAAGTTTTATGACTGGGCTTCCAGAAGTTTGTGGAAAAATGGAATTAAAAGATGATGGAATTTTCCATGAACTTTTAAAAACCCCTTTGCATGTGTGTGTATAACATCCAGGGTTTCAACAACTGTGACTTTAATATATTCACTAAAGAAAAAGGCAGCTAAATGATAAAAAAAATTCCCTCAAAGCATAGGAGGGAATATAAAGTGAAGTTTACATAGTATTTACATTGTACTAGGTATTACACAAAGGAGCTCTGGTAGCATAGTGGTTACGAATCGGGCTGTGAACCATAAGGTCAACAGTTTGAAACTACCAGCTGCTCCGCCAAAGAAAGATGAAGCTTTCTGCTCCCATAAAGATTTACAGCCTTGGAAACCCTGTTCAGGGCCGCTATGGGTCAGAACTGACACTTCGGCACTTAACAACAACGACAACAAGTATTACACAAGATCTCTGTGTTCAAGAGCAAAAATGTCAGGTTGAGGACTAAGGTGTACCTGGCCCAATTATTTTCAATAGCCTCATATGCATGCAAAAGTTGGACAATGAATTGATACATTTGATTTATGGTGTTGGAAGAAAAATATTGAAAAATGGACTGCCAGAAGAACAAATAAATCTTTGTTGGAAAACATAAAACCAGAATGCTCTTTGGAAGCATGGGTGGCCAGACTTCATCTCACACACTTTGGACATATTACAAGGGTGAAACAGTCCTTGAAGAAGGACATCATGCTTGGTAAAGTGGAAGGTCAGTGAAACAGAGGAAGACTCCAACAAGACAGATTGTCACGGTAGAATCAGCAACAGGCTCAAGTGTAACAACAATTGTGAGAATGGCACAGGACCTCTCAAGATTCCATTGTATTATGCATAAAGTTCTTATGAGTTAGAACCAACTTGACCACACCTTACAACAACAACAGTAGTAGGCATTATAAATAATCTAGAAATGATCTAAAGTATACGGGAGGATGTACATAAATTATAGGCAAATACACACCATTTTACACAAGGGACTTGAGGAGCTATGGCATTTTGCATCCTTGAGGGTCTTGGAACCAATCCCTGCTAGACACAGAGTGACAACTGTGTGTATGTATGTTTGTATATATACATGTACAATTATTTAAATAGATTTATACTGTTTTTATTTATTTTAAGGAACAGAAACAATATTCAAAATGCTGTAAAATATTAACTTAATCCTCCTAACAATGCTTCAGTAGAATAGCTAGCAGAGAGATTAAATAATTTCCCTAAGGTTACATATCTAGTAAATTTCAGATTTAGGATTTAAATTTAGGCAACCTACCTACAGACTACCTACATATACGATACATATCAATATAATGTATTAATGGAAACAGAATTCTGTTTCTTGCTTTTAAACTGATATTATTGTAAGTAATTTTTCTTAACATTAAGTAACTATACTTAAAATTCCCTTTTTTAAAATAGAAAATAAATGTAACCAGCAGACTTCTGGACTTAAAAAATCTGAGTTCTAAACATATAAACTGATTTTTCTTCTGTGTGACTTTCCATAAAACCTGACACTGATGAACCAAAAGCAGTCACCCTGCAAGTCCTTTCCTGTCTTCACTGGAGTCCTAGAAAACAACTCCTTACATTGAGGGAGATGGATAAAAATGAAAGAAAAAATATATGGTTTCACCCACTCCTTTCTTTAGCAGAAGATTCCTGTAGGTTAAGAAAATCAGATTGAGGTCAGAGTCCCTTCCTTTTGAGGTAGAATAATTTGGAGCTGATAGAATCTGGATGAGTTCACAAATGTAGGTTTTTCTGGCCAAGCATGGCCTTTCTTAACAAGAAGAATGATTGTATTAACAAATTAGAGATTCCCTTTCTGCTATCCATTTGATGATACCTTAGGTTTTGACAGTGGGGGTTGGTGAGAGGATGAGAGAGTTTAGGTAGTATTAGGATGAGGAGTTGATGATTTCACCTTCAATACTTTAA
Source organism: Chrysochloris asiatica (assembly GCF_000296735.1). Lineage (NCBI taxonomy): Eukaryota > Metazoa > Chordata > Mammalia > Afrosoricida > Chrysochloridae > Chrysochloris > Chrysochloris asiatica. The sequence continues at coordinate 3,763,272 of NW_006408707.1, forward strand.
AGTTAAGTATGAATGATCTGTAAATTATTCAGTTAATGCAACTAATGTTATAAAGTGCCGTTGAGAAGATTCTGACTCATAGAGACCCTTTTTAGGGTTTTTGAGGCTGGAATTCTTTATTGGAGCAGAAAGCCTCATCTTTCTCCTGTAGAGTGCTCCCAATGAAACTTACATATTTTTTAATGTGTGCCACATTGAAAATATTCATGTCATGCTGTTGGGAGATTGGGAAGAAATCCTAATTGCATGTAGTATGGTCACAAAAATAGAGACAAAAAGGAGAAAAAAAAATTGAACAGTATAATTTCTAATGACATATACCAAGTATTGGTTATAGTTATTGTTGGAAAGGTGAAAATAGAATTCATTTATACTATCTTATATTTCTGCTTCTGTATTTTAAAAGATTTCTCTAAATGGCATCATATTGCTTTTCCAAAGACAGAAGTATTAAAAAATAATTATAAAGGAGTATATTCAGCCCTGCAGAACACACAAAATTATATCAAAGTCAGAGGCCAGTAAATGATTTTGGCTGAGTTCCACAAATATAAGTTTTAAGGCAATAAAAGCCAAAGGAAGCTATTTAACATTTTATATTACTTTGTGTTGTTAGAAATAGATAGCTTTATCACTATTTGTTAGTTCATTATTTTATTATTTTCCTTTTTAGCCCTTCTTCTTCTCCTTATGCTTCAATAATGTTTGTTAGATTTGCCCTCCCCTTCAAACTCAGAACGGTTTTACACTTGACACCCAGTATTCTCTCTTCATGCGTGCATAACAGCAAAGGTCAACTTTGAAGATCACTCAATCTCCTACCTAAAGTGATCTGACATCTGGAAATCTGAAAAGAAATATAGTTTTTGGTTACTGTATTTCAGAATGCCAAAAGAATGAAGTGTCTGTATGTTAGCTGAAAGACGGAAAGCAGGGAAGAAGTTGCTTCATGTGTTGAAGCATGTTCTAGAAGAGATGTAGCTGCTAACCAGAGAAAAAAAAAGGTATTAAAAGAAAAAAAAACTCAAGGCACCTTCAATGCAAATGAAAAGTAACAGACAGTTCTTCAAACCAGAGAAGAAACTGGAACAGAAAATAATTGGGAGGCAAAAAGCTTGTGAAATTTCTCTAAGAAGAAAGTAGGGACTCAATTTAAAAAAAATATAAATATAGAGAAATGAAGAGGTGGGGTGAAGATTATAGTAAGCATTAGGGCCAATAAGTGCAAAGCAATGAGGAGAGAGAGAGATCATTATTTGCCCTGTAAGACTTCTGTAATTTAGTACTGAAAATGAAGAGGTATGTAGTCTGATAAGGGAAGTAGAGAAGATTAGCAGCAGGCCACTAGACCAGAGCTGCTTGAACTATCTGTGGTGAAGGACCAGTTTTTGTTTTAAATTTTCAATTCATAGAGATCAATATAAGGTCCTATTATCTAAAACTCATATGAACAGTGAACCACATGTAGCTCATCATGTGAAGATGGCAACGCTGAAACTGGTCTATATTCTGTGCAACAAGATACATTCACTGATGGCTCACTTAGATGTCATAGCTCTGTCATATTAATATAAAAGTTTCTAAATGACTACTCTTAGGTTTTGTACTCATCACATACCAATCTGGTGCCAGTCCATGGACCACATGAACCGATGTAAGGAGTTCAGATAATATTCAAAGTTCACTGTGAATTTACAGGAGGGTTTTGAAAAGCAGAATAAGATAAAAGGATATTAATTTTGAGTCACAAAGAGAAGTATTCAAAGAACAGGAGTAGAAGTAAGGAGTCTATATCTGTAATGTTGTTTGTATGCTATAGAGCTGGTTCTAACTCATAGAGACCCTGTATAGGGTTTCTGAGGCTGTAAATCTCAATGGGAGCAGAAAGCTTTGCCATTCTCCCTTAAAATGGCTGAAGGATTTGAACCACCAACCTTGCACCAACAGCCTAACAAGTAACCCACTATTCCACCAGGGCTTCCAGGTAGACTTGTAATAATGAGATATAAATGACAGATAGTGACTATGATGATTGAAAAAATGATTCAAATTATTTATTTTTTTGGTAGTTAAAAACAGAAATTGTTAATAGATTGGATAAGAAAAATGAAAGAGAACAATTAATGATGATTCAGGGATTATGTCTGCAGCAACTGGATGGATATTATATGTTGAAAGAGGAAATACAAGAGCAATGGCTTATTATTAATTTGTTGTTGTTATTTTTAAGTGCTGTTGAGTTGGTTCTGACTCATAGTGACCCTGTATAGGGTTTTTGAAGAGCAGCTGGTAAGCTTGAAGTACCAACCTTGCAGTTCAAACTGACCTTTCAGTCCAGCCCATTAACCCGCAGCATCATACCAGGACTCCTTAGTATGAATATGGAGAAGGAATCAAGAGTTCCATTTTTACTATGTTTATTATAAACTTGTTACATGAGAGTGAAATGAGTGTTTGTAAGTTTATTTCTCTCCAGTTGGGTTAAAACAAGATACTTATATTCTTGATACCAGAATTCTGATTTTTTAGTGGTCTGAGAGTAATATTATTGAACAGTAGTTAGATATCTGTACATAGTTTACCTATAAGAAGATAGATTGTTGACCTATAAACACAAAGAGATTTCAAATGTGTACACCATCTCAAACATGTCCTCTATGTCATGAATCAAGTTTATTTCATTTATGGGTTATAAATAATGGACTTTTATTTGGGTTGCACTACAAATACAGTTTGTAGTTGAATATACATGGTGGAAATGGAATTAAAGTCCTGTAAAACATCGAAGCTTATAGGAAAGAACCTGAGAAAGGGGAAATAGAGAATAGTCAGCAACTTCCTTGGAGTTCCAGAGAATAACCTTTGAATTCATACTAATTATCTTCAAAGGTCCTAGAAAATATGACCCTAGTAGTTGTCCTGTTGAACTTTGCTAAGCATGAATAACAATTTAATTCTCTGGTTGACTGGTAAGGACATGGCAAGCTATCTGAAGGGTTTTTCATTTACTAAGAATTTTTCTTATGGTACACGTGATGGCATTAACTAAATATCTCTGAAAATTTCCAGTTTTATTTTAACCAATTTTATTTGAAATATTATGCTTGATGTTACTCAAACAATGACTGCTGCTTGTTGTATTTTGAAACAAATCCTTATTTTGATAGGGCTCCTCCTTCAGAGTTCCATTTATTTGCATTTCTGGCAACATGCAAATTTATCTTGGAAGTTCATCTCTAGAAATGTCTTTTCTCTCAGATCCTAGGTTAAAGAATTACTTTTCAGCCTTGAGGTTCAGTGGTATGAGCATGCAGAACAAATGGTATATCTAATGGTGAAGACAGTAGAAACAATTTCAAACTATGACCACTGATAATTTAATTCTTGATGTGTGTCACTCCAAGGGAAATATTTATTTCATTCTCTCTATTTTTTATTTCTGACAGAGATACTTGGTGAATAAAACAAAAGGTGGGTTCTTTTATTGGGATAAGATCATTGAAAAATACATTTACTTTTTGGCCCACCAATTTAAATATTACAAGTTCTTTAATTTGAAGACTATGGATTGACAGAAAGCCAGCTAGATAAGTTTCGATGATAATGATTACAATAAATATTATTGCTGAATACATTAGACATGTTTTTCATTACCAACTGAGTTATCTGCTTGATGAAGATATTCCTAGAAATGTTATTATGAACAATGTATTAGATTCTTTATTTGATTTATCTTGGGAAGCATAGTGTGCTGAGATTTTGATCAGATAGTAACCTCAACAAGATGGATTGACAGTGGCTGCAACCATAGTCTCAAACGTAACAATGATTGTGAGGTGGCATAGGACTCTTTCATTCTGTTGTGCGTAAGGTTGCTGTGAGTCAAACCTGACTCCATGGCACCTAACAACAGCAACAACAACAGTAAACTCACTAGTTACTAGGGGCTAATGCCCATGAGTAATCTACTTATAATTGAAATACTATTTTTTACTTTTATTTGTGGAACAAATTCCCTCCAAATAGATATTGAGGATTCTTTTTTCATGCCTTTGATAAAACTTATATACAAATAGAAGTAGTTCTTTCTAGGCAACATTAGATTCTGCTGAGCTGGTATATATAACTGTCCAGGGTATGCAGTTATTATCCCTAATGCACTGACTGCACCAGGTGGTAATAACTCAGTCAGCCCTGTGCTTTCTAAACCAATCCTCAAACCCACTCCATCAATTTTTGTGTGTGACTAGTGTTAGTTCTTGTTGCTTGCTAAAATTGCATGCTTTCACTGAATCTAGGTCCCAAAGCAGTAGGTATTGTTTGTTAACTCTTCAGAGAGATTTAAAGTATTGGTTATCAATACTCCACAGTTGCTATTGCTAAAGAATGAGATTTTCTTATTGTCAGGCTAGTTCTCCTCAGATACAACCCAGTAAATTTTAAAGAAGTTGCTATAGATTTCAGTGCTCTAGGGATTTTTTTTTCGCTCTAATCAACGTAGCACTATATAATCGATAACACTTCTAGAACCCTGCTAACATTTGCATTGTGATAATGGGCTTTCTATTTAAATAAAACATCAGCAGTTATTTTAGGTGTGGTGCTGTGGGATAAGCACTGGACTGCTAGCCACAAGATCAGTGAATTAAACCCTATACAGGGTCACTATGAATCAGAACTGAGTTGATGGCACTTAACAACAACAAGAAGTCAGGTAACATCATAGAGATCAGATTAACTCTCACCCCTGGAAACTTCTACAAACAACTTCATTCTCTGAGTATTTGTACTCAAGCATTTGTAATGGGCTAAAGGAGCTCTGGTAGCATAGTGGTTATGAATCGGGCTGCAAATCGCAAGGTCAGCAGTTCGAAACTACCAGCTGTTCCGCAGGAGAAAGATGAGGCTTTCTGCTCCCTTAAAGATTTACAGCCTCAGAAACCTTGTACAGGGTCGCTATGAGTTGGAACCGACTCCAGGGCACACAACAACAACAACAACAACAAACAACAATCTGGTGTAAATCTTCACTATGTTCTGGGGGGTTGCAAAAATAAAAAGACAGATATCTGGATTTCTGTTAAAAGAAACTGGCAAATAAACAAAAAAAAAAAACCCACAAATCTGTTTTTCAACTGCTAGGTTTGAGATATGCAAGAGTCACAAGGTGTTTTGTTTTATTTGCTTGTTTGTTTTTAACAGAACAATCCGCATTACCTGAGAACATAGTAGTGGGAGCAAGGAAAGCATCTTAAAAGAAGGCAATGTTTGATTGGATCCTGAAGAATTTTGTCAGGTTGAAGAAAATTAATATGGAAAGGCACAGAGACAAGAAAAAGCATGTTCTTTTCTCCTTAATATTAGTAAAACTTCTCTTTCAATGTAAAACTAATCTTTAAGTAACACATGTCATTTAAGAGTTTCTAGGTGTGCATAGTTTGCATTCCACTGACTGGTTAATCTAAAGGTTGGTGAGTTCAAAACTCACCCAATTACCCCACAGGAGAAAGTCCTGGCAATCTGCTTCCACAAAGACTAAAAACAAAAGCAAAACACAACATAACAACAAAAGAAAACCTTCCCTTTGAGTGTATTCTGACTGTAGATGACCCTGTGAGACAGAACAGAATTATCCCATCAGGTTAATCTTTTACAGAATCTTACAGAAGCCAACTGCTACATCTTTCTCTCAAGGAGTGGCTGGCGGCTTGAACCACTGGTATCTTTTGGTGTGATTCACCACTGTGCCACCAGGGATCCTTCCCAAAGGGATTAGAGCTAAGAAAACCCACTGGAGCAGTTCAACTCTAAGACTTAGGCTTTGTCATTAATTAGAATGTACTCCCTGGCAACAGACAGTTTTTTGCTTTTTTATAGTTATTTATCAGGCAGAGAGATTAGGTGATAAAGTTGAGGGACTCCATTTATAGTGTTAAAAAATAAAGAGTTATGATTAAATTCAATTTTATGCTCAGATCTTAACTTAATTTGAAAAGGTTTTTTTTGCCAAGAAAAATGTAATTGTGCAGTGATGATTGATTTTTGGGGGGTGGGGGAGTGGCCACAATCCTTACAAATATTTAAGTTTTTTTGTTTTTGTTTTTTTAAATCAGAATATACCTGTTAAACCAGAAGGAACATTATTTGCTCAAAAGTTTTCCCAGTTATTATTTTATACCTAAGTAGAGAAATGATAAATACCCATTCATGTTGTTGTAGTGCCATCAAGTTGGTTCCGACCCATAGCAACCCTGTATTGGATTTCCGAGGGGCAGCAGATGGACTTGAACTGCCAAGTTTGTGGTTCAAACAGACTTTGCAGTCAAGCACAGTAATATGATCATAGCTGATCTAGTATTTGATCTCAAATTGATATAGTATTTGAGACTTCTCAATCAATAGGACAAGAAGTAAAAATAATTTAAAGTGTCTCATTGGTGTGGCACGGTAATGTAAGCACTGGACTGATAACTGCATGGTCAACAGTTCAAACCCACCATAAACTATACAGAAACACAATACAGGGTTGCCATGAGTCAGAATTGACTCCACAGCACAACAACAATGCAAGTAAGAAAAGTCACCGGTGTGTGGAGACAAAAAAGTAAAACGATATAGAAATAATTTTAGTATCGTACTTATTTCTACAGTCATAAGAGAATTGCCATTGCCTTGCTTTTGAAATTATAGCCTCTTTGGAGAAGTGATGGTATTGAAAAGAAATGCAATATGAATAATTAATATGAGCATGTACCTAAGTCACTATTCTTGAAGTTTATGTATATGCAGTGGTATTTTTCAATTGTAACATCAATGGAGTAGTTTCCAGTCTGTTCAAATTCTTGATGAAGTTAATTACTCAATAAAATTGTCCTTTTTCTGTTAACAAGTTCGTATCTTCAAATTCTGTCCACAGCCTTTTCTTATTTCTTCCATGTTTTAAAACTGATTTTCTTTAACATTCTCTTATGACACAGATCAACAGGAGACCAGTTCTATTAAAGGGGATCTTTAGAATGAAATCAACTGTGGAATGTTTTACAAATGTGGTTCAATAAACTCCATATAATTTCAAAAGAAAATGATGCATACAAGAGCATCTTGGGAATTAGCATAAAAAACACTGTTTCACTTAGACTCATACAAGAAGGACCTTTGGGAGAATAGGACTATTTTCAAATAGCCTGATGGAAAAAAAAGAAGAAAAAATCTCTTACTGGGGTTCTAAAGAACAGAATTTGCATATTAATAGAAGATTAACGTGCCCATCAAGTATTCTGAAGCAGTTACTTTCTCCTGTCTATTTTGTTCTTCACATAAACATCCTTCATAATAAAAAGAAACTTGTGCCTTTGCTGCTATTTCAATGAGTCTCCAAGGTTTCCTATTACAATAGGATAGATTTTTAAAATGTCTAAAACCTTTGAATAAAGTTCTTTGGATTTTTGTTTATTAGCACAATGAAAGGGTTACTTTTAGGGAAAAATAGAACACTTCAGAATAAAGGACATATCAGAAAATGTTCTTAAAGAAGACTCCCATTATTATTAGTCCCCCTGTGCACTCCCCAAAGGGGAAAAAAAAAAATAAGTATAATGATCCAACTAATAAATACATATATAAAAACTCAAAAACTCTTGCCATGAATAATAGGTATTTCAAAAATATCTATTAGAATACTAGATGCAGTGATACCAGAAAGACAAAAAAGCAAAAGAAGGTGTTTATAGGTAGAAAAAAATGGTCTTATAGCAGTTCCATTATGTCAGGACTGCAACTGCTGCGTTGCATTTCCCATATTAGTTCCTGATAATATTGTTGGGAAACTCTTGTAAAGAAAGGTAGGTGTTTTACCTCATCATGATCTATAAAATTTGCCATTCAGAAATATACTTGAATAGAAAGTATAGAATAAAGTCAGTGTAACAACCAGAAACGAAAGAAAATTACTGCATGGATCAAGTTTTAAAAGTGACGGCATAGATTTTATTTATTTAACATCTAAGCATATAGGGAGTTAGGATTTATATTCCACATACTCTATGCTTTCCTTATAGCCCATGCCCCACTGCTAGTTCTTTAGGTTTTACAGCTGTCTTCAAGTTGAAAGACCTGAGGGCATTGCCTTTCTCCTGCTTTATATGGAATTTAACAATGAGAACCGACTCAATGGCACTTAACAACAACAAGTCCTACTCAGCCATATGGAACATAGGTTTTTTTCATTGATTTTAATATAAACGATTCCTATTTTTCAGATGAATTTTCTAATCTGAGCAATTTATTATTATTATTTTTTAAAGAATAATGTCTTTCTGTCTCTTCAATTAAGAATGTGTAGGATAAAAGTACATCCTGTGTGGATTAGCTTTTCACACTCTCTCAGGGTCTAAATGTGAAATAACCATTTCCATTATTATTAGGCTAGTATTCCCTTTCTATGAATGTATTATATGCACCCTCAGCTTGAAAATGATACTTTTTACAATGGACTTTTGTGTGCCTTTTTGGTCTGGCTTTCCTACTTTCAGTTTCTAGGCCTCTCTAACCCCAATGACAAAGAAGCTCAGAAAAGTATTAGGAATACAGCTAAGAGATCTTTGGAAAACACATCTCCAGTAGAAATGCTCCTTTTCTGTGCCTTTAAATATGCTCATAAACTGTAGGCCTCTTTAGCCAAAGGCTGGCATTCAGGGTCCCAGCCTCAGTAACCACAGTGCAGCTACCACACACTGGTCTGGGGACACAATAAGCGGCAGTTCCAGGCTCACTAAACCTCAACATCCCCAGTGATGTTACCAACTCACAGTGACCCTGTACAGGGTTTCAGAGGTGGCTGGTGAGCATGAATTGCCAACCTTGCAGTTCAAAGTGACCTTGCAGTCTAGCTCATTAACTCACAGCACCACACCAGGACTCCAAACATCCCCAGCAAGTGCCCTCTTTTTTGCCCTTTTAGTTCTCCTTGTCTAGTTTTAGTCCTTGGACTTTCCCATCACACTTTAAGTATCTGAGGATTTCTCTTTGCTTTATACTGTGGTTCCCTCTTTCAATCCTCTTTTGAAAGAAGTTGTCTCCAACTATGCTGTCTTTAAAAATAAAATTAAGTTAAATAAAATAAAAATTAAGACACAAAAAGGCATAATTTCTTCGGTCTCTTTTTAGCACCATGAACTCTGATGAGAGATTGATATAGGAGAGACAGTATCACTATTTTTAATATAAGGCTTTCCACAACCAGTATGTTCCACCCTAAATATTTTGAAAACTTCTGGAAATCATTATTAAACTCTATTGTAAAGGAGCGCTATCTAGTAACATAAGGTACAAAGTAAGCATAACAACACTCTTTCATAGATTCTCAGTGGCAAACTTTGTTTGATTTGAATACATTCATAAATTTTATTTTGATGAAAATTTAACATTTCATGTATATAAATTGAGAGTGAGAGAATTAGAAAATATAATTCAAAGAAATAGTAAAACCTTTTAAAAGCATATTTTAATAAAGAAAGATAAATAAAAATCTGATTTAACTGCTTTGAAAAACATTTCATTTTTGTTGTTGAAGATGCCATCGAGTCTGTACTGACTCATAGAGACCCTATGCACAACAGAACGAAACACTGCCTGGTCCTGGGCGAACATCACAATTGTTGCCAAGCTTCACCTATTGATGCTACCACTTTGCCAATCCATCTTGTTGGGGGTCTGCCTCTTTTTCTCTGGCTCTTCACCTTACCAAACATATCCTTATCCAGCAACTGGTCCCTCCTGACAGCATGACCAAAGTATGAATGATGAAGTCTGGCCATCCTGGTCTCCAAGGAACACTCTAGCTGTACTTTTTTCAATACAGATCTCTTTGTTCTTTTGGCATCCCATAGTACTTTCAATATTCTCCTCAAACACCATAACTAAAAAGCATCAATTCTGCTATGGCCTACCTTATTCACTGTCCAAAATTTACATGCATAAAATGTTATTGAAAATACCATGGTTTGGGTCAGACGCACCTTAGCCCACAAGTTGACATCTTTGCTCTTCAACACTTTAAAAAGGTCTTGAACAAAAGATTTGCCTAATGCAATACATCATTTGATTTCTTGACTGCTGCTTGCATGTGTATTGATAGTTGATCCATGAAGAATGAAGTCCTTAACAACCTCAATCTTTTCTCCATTGGTACAAATGTTGTTTATTGGTCCAGTGGTGAGGATTTTTGTTTTCTTTACTTTGAGATGCAATGCATACTTTGATGTTCATCAATAAGTATTTTAAGTCCTCTTCACTTTCAACAAGCAAGCTTGTCTCATCTGCATATCGTAGGTTGTTAATGACTGTTCCTCCAATCCTGATGCTATATTTTAATTCATATTACCCAGTTTCTCAGATTATTTGCTCAGCATACAGGTTGAATAAGTATGGTGAAAGAATACAAACCTATCACATACCTTTCCTAATTCTAAACCATTCAGTGTTCCCATGTTCTGATGGAACAACTGCCTCTTGGTCTATGTATAGGATCCTCTTGAGCTCAATTAAGTACTCTCATTGAGTCTTAGTCTTAGAAGGGGATTTGCTCTGAGGGGACCTGACCACTTGCCTGGATGTCTCCTGGGCAAGCAACTTGCTTGTTCTTCTACTAATCAGTCGGTCTGCTGTTATTGTTTTGTATTTTTTCTGTAGGTCTTTCTTTCAAGAAGTATCTTCTGTTCTTCTAGTCACTCCAGGCTGGTCTGACCATCCTTTCAAGTGGAAAATTTCCACCTCTGAAGATTCTGGATGCTGCTCAGGATTCCACCCATGGTCTTATGTAATTCAGAGGCTCTGCAGGAAGCCTCCTTCACTGGAAACATTGTAGACCCATTTTAGATATTCTAATCAGTTATAGGCAGAAGATGGACTTACAAGCTTTCTATGGTGATATTTCTAGCTATTCCTTTATTCCCCCTTAAGTGTCTATTTTATAATGGTATGCCAGGGAAACCAAGATTCAAAAGACAGCCTAGCATGTTAACATTATTTCCCATCTTTTCCCCATTCCAACCATGTCTCAATCCCTGTTTCCCAGAGCCCTGTTGTTCCAAGGTTATGCATACATCATTGTTTACCTCTGTCCCACTTAGCCCATGCAAACTTGCCTAATTGTTCTCCCATCTGCCTTGCTCTTCCATTCCCCTACCCCTTTTTGTATATTGCCCCCCTCCCTACCACCCAAACTATCTTGTCTATTCCCTACCATGTACTCCACCTTCCCCTACCTCTCCTCATGCTACCCCCCACATCCCAATAGCCAGCAAACCCCCTGCCCCTTTAGTATGGGTTCTTTTTCTTACAATTTTACAGTAGTGGTCCTATACGCAGTATTTCTCCTTTTGTGACTTACTAATTTCATTCAACATAATGTCCTCAAGGTTCATCCATGTTATGCGGTGGCTTGCTTGCAGCTTCCTTGTTATTCTTAAGGATAGCATAGTATTCCACTGTGTGTATGTACACAGTTTGTTTATCTATTCTTCAATTGATGGGCACTTAGGTGGTCTTCATCTTTTTGCTGATGTAAATAGTGCTGCTATGAACAGTGGTGTGAATATATCTACTTGTGTAAATACTTGGGTAAATACCAAGTAGAGGAATTGCTGGATCATAAGGTATTTCTATTTCCAACCTTCTGAAGAAGTGCCATATTGCTTTCCAGAGAGGTTGGATCATTTTGCAGAACCACCAGCAATGCAGGAGCATCCCAGTCTCTCCATATCCCTGCCAATATTTATTGTCCTCTACTTTTTTGATCTTTGCTGCTATTGCTGGTGTGAGATGATGTCTCATAGTTGTTTTGATTTGCACCTATCTAACTGTAAAGTCAGTGGTTCAAGCTCACCAGTCACTTCTCAGAAACCTTATACAGGGTTGCTATGGGTCAGCACCGACTCGACATTACTTAACAACAACAACGGCTAGTGATTGTGAACATTTCTGCATATGTTTGTTGGCTGCTGGGATCTCCTCCTTGGTGAAGTGTCTGTTCATGTCCTGTGCCCATTTTTTAATTATTTGTCTTTTTCTTGTAGAAGTGTTGTAGTCTCATATATATTTTAGAATTAAGTTCCTTGTCTGATGTGTCATTGCAAAAGATTTTTAGTTCCTTGTCTGATGTGTCATTGCAAAAGATTTTTTCCCGTTCTGTGGGCTTCCTTTTTACTCTTCTGGTAAAGTCTTTTGATGTACATAAGTTTTTAATTTTTAGTATGTCCCACTCATCTATTTTGTCTACTTTTGTTTGTGTGGTTTACAAAATCTTTGGTAGTTTGTATATCCCTTAATTAGTGCCCTCACATTTGTCCCTATTTTTTTCATTGATGGCCTTCATAATTCTGGGATTCACAATTAGACCTTTAATCCATGTTGAGTTGGTTTTTGTATAAGGTGTGAGGTGGAGGTCTTGTTTCAGTCTTTTGCATATCTCTTTCCAGTTCTGCCAACACCATCTGTTGAAGAGACTATCACCTCCCCATGAGATATATTTAGGTGTTTTGTCAAAAATCAGGTGTCTGTATGCAGATGGATTAATTTCTGGATTCTCGATTCTGTTCCATTGATCTATGTACCTTTCATTGTAGCAGTACCAAGCCGTTTTGACCACTTCACTGTGCAGTAAATTTTGAAGTTGGAGAGTGAGAGGTTTCCAACCTTATTCTTCTTAAGCAGTGCCTTGCTTATTCTTCGTCTCTTTCCTTTCCATATAAGGTTTGTAATTGTTTTTTCCATCTCTTTGAAGAATGTTGTTGGAATCTAGATTGGGATTGCATTATATGTGTAAGTTGCTTTGGGTAGTATTAACATTTTCACAATGTTAAATCTTCCTATTCAGGAGCATGGTACATTCTTCCGTTTTTCAATCTCTTTTGGTTTCTTGTAGTAGTGTTTTGTAGTTTTCTTTGTATAAATCCTTTGTTTCTCTGGTTACATTTATTCCTAGATATTTCATCCTTTGCGTGGCTATTGTAAATGGTATTGCTTTCCT
>NW_006408707.1:3777133-3779659 GCF_000296735.1 Chrysochloris asiatica
AGCCATCTGAGCCTGGACTTTTTTGGTTGGGAGATTTTTGATGACCTGATCATTTTCTTCTTTTGTTATGGGCCTGTTCAGGTTTTCTACTTCACTGTGTGTAAGTTTAGGTAGGTTGTGTTTATCTAAAAATATATCCATCTCTTCTAAGTTTTCAAATTTGTTGAAGTACAACTCTTCATAGTATTCTGTTATTATCCTTTCAATTTCCTTTGGTTCTGGTGTGACATCACTCACGTGGTTTCTAATGTGTGTTATTTGTGTCTTCTCCCTCTTTTCTTTTGTTAGGGTTGCCAATGGTCTGTCAAGTTTGTTAATCCTTTCAAAGAACAAGCTTCTTGTCCTGATTATTCTTTCTATAATTTTTCTGTTTTCTATCTCATTTATTTCTGCTCTAATCTTTATTATTTCATTTCCTGTGGTGGCTGTAGGTTCATTCTGTTGTCCTGTTTCTAATTATTGTAGATGGTGTATTAATGTGTTAATTTTGGTTCTTCCTTCTTTTTGGAGTGTGCATTTATTGCAATAAATTGTCCTTTCAACACCACTTTTGCTGTGTCCCAAATATTTTTGGTATGTTATGTTTTTGACCTCATTTGTTTCTAGGAACTTTGTGAATTCATGTTTAATATCTTCTACTATCTGGTCATTTTTCAGCAGGGTGTTATTCAGTTTCTGTGTATTTGATACTAGCTCTTGGCCTTCCTATTCTAATTTGATAGCACTATGGTCTGAGAAGATGGTTTGTAATATTTTGATATTTGTAACTTTATGGAGATTTGTTTGTGGCCTAAGACATGGTCTATTCTGGAGAATATTTCATGTGCACTGGAAATAATGCGTATTGTGTTGTTGTTGGGTTGAATGCTCTGTAAACATCTATGAGTTCCAGTTGGCTGATTGTGTAGTTCAGTTCTTCTGTGTCTTTGTCAAGTTTCTTTCCAATTGTTCTATCCATTTTTGACAGTGGCATATTAAAATCACCCACTATTATTGTAGATTCATTTGTTTCTTTCTTCTAATCTATTAGAGTTTGCTTTATATATTTTGGAGCTCTTTCACTGAGAGCATAGATATTTATTATGGTTATGTCATCTTGTTCAACTCTCCCTTTAATCTTGAGACAATGTCCGTCTTTATCTATTATCCTGATTTTTGCATTAAAGTTTATTTTATCAGAGATTAGTACTGCTAATCCTGTTAGTTTTTTATTGCAATTAGCTTGGTATATGGTTTTCCATCCTTTGACTTTTAATCTGTTTTTGTCTCTGTGTGTGAGATGTGTTTCTTGCAGACAGCGTATTGAAGGATCTTGTTTTCTTATCCAATCTGCCACTCTCCGTCTCTTAACAGGTGCATTTAATCAATTTAGACTCAGTGTATTATCGATAGGTATTGATTAATTGCTGCCATTATGTTTGTTTTTGTGTGTGTGGTGTGGCTGCTTTCTTTGTTCTTTGTGTCTTCCTTTGTTGAGTTCATGCTTTTTGTGTTCTTTCTCATGAGTTTCCTCATAGTTTTAATGTTTCCATGTTCTTCTTGGATTTTCTTTTTCTTGATTTGTTGTGAAGTGTTAATTTTCTTTGTGGTTTCTTTATAGTTCATTAACTTTTCCCTCCATTTAGTGCAGTCTATTTTATCCTGTAATCCACCTGACCTTCTCACTATCTAGATCTCTGTTCCTAAGTGTTTACTTTATTTTACATTGTAATTGGTTTGATCATAGATTGACCTCCCAGATTCTCTGTGTTTGTTCTTATAGTTTTGTTCTGTTCTCGACTCTTCCTTCTGTTGATTAAATTCTGTTAGGTGTTGCCATGTATGCCAATTTCTGGTTGTTGTCTGTTCTTGTTGGTTTTCAGTCCACAGAACTCTCTTTAGGATGTTTAGTAATGCAGTGTTGGCTTTGGTAAAATCCCTTAGTTTCTGTTTATCTGGGAATGTTTTGACTGTACCATCATTTTTGATTGATAGCTTTGCTGGATAACGGATTCTTGTTTGGCAGGGTTTTTTTTTTTTTTGTGTGTGTGTGTGTTTTCTTTTAGGGCTTTATATATGTCTCCCTTTTGCCTTCTTGCTTGCATGGTTTCTGCTGAGCGATCAGAGCTTAATCTGACTTTCTTGCCTTTATATGTGACACTACTGTTTTCCATAGCTGCTTTCAGGAGTGTCTCTTTATTATTTTATTTTGGAGAGCTTGATTATGATATGTCGTGGTGGTTTTCTTTTGGGGTGTATCCTTTCTGGGGTTCTTGGAGCTTCTTGAATATTTATCTTTTCACTTTTCAGGGTGTTAGAGAAATTTTCTTCCAGAAGTTCTTCAGCTATTTCCTTTGTGGACTTGTGTGATTCTTCTTGTTTTGGAATATCAATAATTCTTAAGTTAGTCCTCTTCATTTTGTCCAACATGAATCTTAGACCTTCTTCAGATTTTTTTATCCTTTTTTCTGTTTGCTCTTCTATCTTAGTGGTAGTGAGAGATTTGTCTTTCAGCTCACTGATTCTGCTTTCCATCTCATCTATTCT
>NW_006408707.1:3780408-3780889 GCF_000296735.1 Chrysochloris asiatica
TGAATTGGGCTGGGAACCACAGGATCAGCAGTTCAAAACCATCAGCCATCCCACTGGAGAATGATGAGGCATTCTGTTCCTGCAAAAATCCACAGCCTCACAAACCCTATACAGGGTTGCTATGAGTCAGAACCGACTCCATAGCACACAGCCAGCCACCAATATGAGTATGACTTTAATGTCCTTTCCTTAGCTTTTTTCTTTCAAAGCTGCCTGAGAAATTTCAAGATGCCACTGTTCGTTGTTATGCTGTACCTCAGTATTTAATTTATTTTTCGGCCTGTTTTGTTTTTGAACTCTCTTTCCTTCTCTACACCTCTGTCCTGACCTTTCCCATATTTAAAAAACAAACAAATAAAACCAGTTCAGGGCCAGCTCTTGGGCTGAGTGTATCTGTGTGCATGTATGGCAGAAGAACCCCCCAATGGTAAGGATGGAGGGTGTCCACTCGCTCTGGCCCTGCCCGCCTCCTCCCCACCCC
>NW_006408707.1:3780989-3784053 GCF_000296735.1 Chrysochloris asiatica
CTCCACAGTCCCCGTTCAGTCCTTTTTCCTAGTGCTAAACAGTTCAGGGCTATCTATGGCCATTTGGTTTTAAGTAGAAACTGTCACTTTAAATTTCGAGGCAATCTGTGCTCATGTGTTGTAGAACCCTCTAGGGGTGGGGTGTCCACTCACTCACGCATTCCCTCTTGTCACCATAATGGAGGTGTGCAGAGAGCAGGGCACCAGTGAACAGATACCAAATAAATAAATAAATAAATAAATAAATAAAATCAGAACAAAGCAAAACCAAAAAATTGTATTGTCTACCTTTGCTTGAAGGTTCCTGCAGCATTTTTCTGTGGTGTGTCTGCTCCCCTGCTTGGTCTTGTTGTTTGGTCTCACCCAAGTTGGCAGCTCTGGTCTGCTGAGCCTGGCAGATTCAAAAGTATGTGATTTCTTACTGTTGCTACAAGTTCCACTAGCTATATGTGGTTCTGAGTTTTGGAGCTCTGCCCTGGATTTGTTTTGTCTGGTACTTTGTGGTATTTCTGACAGCAAACTTCATTGTACCTTCACTCTAGCCACCATCAAGCCCCACCCGTGCTCCTTCCATCTTCTTCTGATGTTTTCTGAATCAGGCAATAATTTGCCTAGAGAATCCTTCAGTAATGAAAGCTGAGGCTTGAATGTTTCTTCAGTTCCCTCAGTTTGAGTAATCAACCTGTTCTTCCCTTTTGGTTTTGTAGCTCTTGATCTTTGCATGTTTTATTATAATATTTGACTTTGTCTTCTTGAGCTGACCTTTGAAATTTTCTGTTCAGCTCTGGTATACCTCCTTAGTTCTTCCATTTGTTTTAGCATCTCTATCCTGGAAAGCAAGTTTCAGTGTCTCTTCTGACATTCATTTTTCTCTTTCTCTTCTTGTCTTCTTAACGACTTTTTGCTTTCTTTCTGTATGATATTTTTGATGTCATCCCACAACTCTTCTGGTCTTTGGTCTTTAGTGTATAATGCATCAAATCTGTTCTTCAGATGATCTCTAAATTCAGGTGGGATGTATTCAAGGCTGTATTTTGGCTGTCGTGGACTTGTTTTCATTTTCTTTAGCTTCAGTCTAAATTTGCATATGAGCAATTGATGATCTATTTCACAATCTTTCTGTGGCCTTGTTTTGGCTGATGATATGGAGTTCTTCCATCATCTCTTTCTACAGATGTAGTCAATTTGATTTTCCTGATTCCATCTGGTGAGGCCTATGTGTGTAGTAATCTCGTATGCTGTTAAAAAGGTATTTGAAATGAACAAATCATTGGTTTTGCAGAAATCTATCATGCAATCTCCAGCATCATTTCTATCACCAAGGCCATATTTTCCAACTACTCTTCCTTCCTTTTTGTGTCCAACCATTTCATATGTTGTACTAATTACCAAGATCATTGTATTTTCTGTGCATTTTATTTGGATTTAACTTTGTTAATCACAACTTTTCATTTGAAATTGTCCTTTACTTTACAAGATGCTATTTTCACCTGGTTACTTCTCTTTCTCTAATCAAACCTTAGTTTTCTTAACTTTTAGTACTACAATTAAGGGGATTTTGATCACTACCAATTTTTCCCCCATTGTCATTCAATGCACTCTGACTAATGGTTACTCTATGTTTGTGTGTAAAGGAACTGTGCTACATAGGGTTTTTAATGAATTGCTCCACAAAGAGACTACACTACTACTATTTTGTTTTGTTATTAGGTGTCCTCAAGTCTGTTCTGATTCATAGCAACCTTATGTATAACAGAAAGAAACAATGCCCAATCTTGTGCCATACTCACAATTATTGTCACACTTGATCCTATTGCTATTTACACTTTGCCAATCCATCTCATTGGAGATATTCCTCTTTTTTCTGACCATCAACTTTACCAAGTATGATGTCCTTCTCTAGTGATTGGTCTCTCCTGATCGTATGTTTGAAGTATAAGAAAAGAAGTCTTTCCATCTGGCTTCTAAGGAACATTCTAGCTGTACTTTCAACAGAATAGTTTGTTCTCACAGTGCATGGTACTTCTAATATTCTCCAACACTATAACTCAAATGCATAAATCCTTTTATGGTCTTCCTTAAACATTATCTGACTTTCACGTACATATGAGGCTATTGAAAATAGCATGGTTGGTCAGTCATTAACTGACATCTTTGCTTTTGAACACTTTAAAGAAGTCTTATGCAACAGATTTGCCTAATGCCTGATTTCTTGACTGCTGCTTCCATGAGTGCTGGCAATGGTTCCAAGTAAAATGAAGTCCTTGACAAATTCAGTGTTTTCTCCATTTATCATGATGTTATTTATTGCTCCAGTGGACTTGTTTTTTCTTTACATTGAAATGCAACCCGTGTTGAAGGCTATGGTCTTTGATCTTCATCAGTAAGTAATTTGTCTTCTTCGCTTTTATCAAGTAAGGGAGTATCATCTGCATATCATATGCTGTTAATGAAGCTTCCTCCAGTCCTGATGTCACATTCTTCTTCATAAAATCCAGCTTCTTGGATTCTTTGCTTAGCCTGCAGATTGAAAAAGTATGGTGACACACCTTTCCTGATTATAAGCAATTCAGTGTCTCTCTTTCTGTTCTAACAGCTGCCTCTTCATTTATATACAGCTTCCTCATGAGCACAATTAAGTGTTCAGAAACTATCTCTTTCCCACTTAATGTGTTTTAGGATTTTGTCAAGGATCAACTGCGTTTAGGTGAATGGATTTACTTCTGAGTTCTCAATCCTGTTCCATTGATCGATGTATCTTATGCTTTACTGGTACTGGGCTATTTGGACCACTCTTGCTGTGTATTAAATGTTGAGATCAGGGAGTGAGAGGCTTCCAACTTTGTTCTTATTTTTAAGCAGTCATTTGCTTATCTGAGGTATCTTTTCTTTATACATATATACATACATATGGAGCTCTGGTAGCATAGTGGTTACGAATCGGGCTGCGAACCTTAAGGCCAGCATTTCGAAACTATCAGCCACTCTGCGGGAGAAAGATAAGGCGTTCTGCTCTGGTAAAGATTTACAGCCTCAGAAACCCTATACAGGGTTGCTATGGGTC
>NW_006408707.1:3784274-3790452 GCF_000296735.1 Chrysochloris asiatica
ATTTTTCCATCTCTTTAAAGAATGATATTAGAATCTTGATTGGGATTGCTTTATATCCATAGATTGCTTTGGATAGTGATTTTCAATCTATAAGCATGGCATATTTTTCCATTAAATTCCTTTTTATTTATAAGTTTAAATTAAACTATTTGTTCACAAAATTATATTTAATAGCTAAAGAGCAAAAAGTTTTGTGCCACACACTGCAACATAAAAAGGGCTCAATGATATCTATTTATGAGTCTGTTGCATTAAAGGTTAGGAACCCTGATCTTATGAAATAAAAATCTTTTATAAAGAGCAATAAGCATGCCTGCTCTATGTAACAGAGAGTTCTTATATATTCCAAAGCTATAAGGATAAATACCCATTGTTAGACACCATGGATTTGGTTCCAATGCATAGTGACTATGATGATTAAAAATGTTTGTCAACTTGACTGGGTTGTAATGCTCTGGTTTGGCAAGTATGATGTAGTCATGTCATCATATGAGCAGCCAATCAGTTGAAATGGATTTTCCTTAAGGAAATGGTCTGCTTAGAAAATATATGAATGTCCTACAAAGCTTGCTAAGTTTTGCTCACTCTGGTTTGTGTCTCATCATCTGACATCCAGTTCTTGGGACTTGAGTGAGCTGTCTGCTGTATTGCCTGATGATGTTTGGATTCTTTAGGCTCTGCATTGAATCAATAGATTGCCATCTGACCTGCCAATCATGAAGTACTCAGCCCCTGCTGCTACACGAGACAGGAGAAGGCTTGACCCGGGGTCTTGGGACTTACCAGCCTCTACAGTCACATGAATCCTTTCCTTGAGATAAATCTGTCTCTCTAAATACACACACACACACCCACACACATATATGAAAGCTTCACTGTTTTTCTAGAAAACTCCGTCTAAGACAGCATGTACAATAAAAGGTAACACTGCCAAATCCTGTCCTATCTTCACAATCATTGCTATGTTGAAACCTATTGTTGCTGTTCTGAGTCTGTCCAACTCACTGAGGGACTTCACTGTTTTTGCTGACACTCTACCAAGCATGACTGCCTTCTTCAGGGACTAGTCCCTCCTGGTAACATGTCCAAATTATGTTAGTTGAAGTCTCGCCATGCCATCCTTGCTTTTTAGAAGATTTTTGGCTGTACTTCTTCCAAGACAGATTTGTTCTTTCTTCTGCAGTCCATGGTGTAGTCAATATTTTTTTACCAACACTATAATTCAATTGTTTCATTTCTTCTTTGGTCTTCCTTATTTATTGTGTAGCTTTTGCATGTCTATGAAATAACTGAAAATACAGTGGCTTCAGTAAGGTGCACATTAGTCCTCAAAGTAAAATATTTGCTCTTTAACGCTTTAAAGAAGTCTTTTGCAAATTTGCGCAATGTAATATGTTGTTTCATTTCTTGACTGCTTTTTCCGTGGGGAATTGATTATGAAGCTGATAAAATGAAATCCTTAACAATTTCAACCTTTCTTCCTTTCATCATGATGTTTCTTATTGGCCTATTTTGAGGAGTTTTGTTTTCTTTATATTTCAGTAATACAAATTGAAGTCTTTGATCTTCTTCAGAAAGTGCTTGAAGTCCTCTTTGCTTTCAGCCAATGAGATGATATTATTTGCATATCCATGTCTTGGTTTGGCGTTGTGGGTTAATGCGCCAGACTGCAAAGTTGTTTGAACCGCAGGATCCGGTGGTTCAAGCTAACCAGCTGCTCCTCGGAAACCCTATACAGGGTTGCTATGGGTCAGAATTGACTCCATGGGCACTTAACAACAACATCTGCATATCACAGTTTGCTAATGAATCTTCCTGCAATCCTGATGCCATGTGTTTGTTCATATAATCCAGCTTCTCATATTATTTGCTAACCATACAAACTGAAGAACTATGGTGAAAGGATATAACAGTAACCCATAATGTTTATGATTTTAAAATATGCTGTATTATTTTGTTCTATTTAAACAACTGCCCCTTGGTTTATGTACAAGTTCCATATGAGCACAATTAAGTATTCTGTGTTATGTTATCCACATTCTTTGCTATGTTATCCATAATGTGTTATGATCCATTCAGTCTAATGTCTTTGCATAGTCAATAAAATGCAAGGCAATATCTTTCTGGTATTTTTTGTTTCAGTCAAGATGTATGCAATATCAGCAATAATATCTCTTGTTCCATGTCCTTTGTGAAACTGGTTTGAATTTCTGACAGTTCTCTGTTGATGTACTGCTGCAACATTTTTATATTATTTTCAGCAAAAATTTACTTGCTTGCAATGTTAATAATATTGTTCAATAATTTCTGCCTTCTATTGAACTAACTTTTTAGGAATAGACACATACATGAATCTCTTCCAGTTGACTGACTATCTTCCATATTTCTTGGCTTAGGTGAGGAATACTTCCAGTGTTATATCTATTTGTTAAAACATCTCAATTTATTTTCTATCAGTTCCTACTGTCTTGTTTTTTTCCCCCAATTATTTCAGTGCAGCTTAAACAACTTCTAATACCAATGGTTCCTGTTTATATGTCACCTCCTTAAATGGTTGAACATTGACCAATTCTTTTTGTACATTTACTCTGTGTGTTCTCTCTATCATCTTCTTTTGATACTACCAGTAACCTTCAGTATTTTGCCAATGAAACCCTTCAATATTGCAACTTGTGGCTTGAATTTTTCTTTAGTTCTTTTGGCTTGAGAAATGTCAAGTGTGTTTTTCATTTTTGGTTTTCAAAATCAAAGTCTTTGCACATGTCATTATAAGAGTTTACTTTATCCTCTTGTGTTGCCCTTTAAGATCTTCTGTTCAGCTCTTTAGTTCAATATTATTTTTTTTCCCATTTGTTGCAGCTCCTCTTTGTGTAAGATCAAGTTGGTGAGCCTCATTTGACATCTATTTTGGTTTCTTCTCTCTTTCTTGCCTTTTTAATGAGCTTTTGCTTTCTTCATGTATAATCTTCTCGATGTCATACTACAATGCCTCTGGTCATTGGTTATTACTATTTAATGAATCAATTATTTTCTTAAGATGGTCTCTAAATTCAGGTTGGATGTAAGCAAGGTAATTTTCATCATATTCAACCTGCACTTGCATTTGATCAATTAATAGTCTGTTCCACAGACTGGTGATCTTGAACTGCTCCATTATCTATTTTAATAGATACAGTTAATTTTAATTTCTGTGTATTCTATCTGGTGATATCTATTTGTATATTATCAACATATGTTGTTGAAAAAGGTATTTCCAATGAATAAGTTGTTGGACTTGCACAATTCTGTTTTGTGATCTATAGCATCATTTCGATCACCAATGCCATATTTTACAACTATTGATCCTTCTTTGTTTCAACTTTCACGTTCTAATCACCAGTAATTGAAAATGCATCTTTTTTCTAAAAAGTTTTTAGAAAAATTTTTGTTATTGTTAATTATTGTTATTGTTAATTAAGTGACAAAATCACTAGTTTTGCATCAAACAAACAATACAGTTTGTTTAATCTCAATGATTGCAATCCCCTCTATAAAAAACCAGTTTTTCCCATTCCTCTCTGTGGTCTTTCTCATCCCATCTAAACTTTGTCCTTAGGTAAATGTTGCCCTTTTGATTATGAATGACTTACCTTTCCATGATAAGCGTACCTCATTAGAGTGGTTGTTCCCCCTACAAATCTACTTAATACTTGACTAAAAACTGGGACACAAGGGTGAGCTCCTTTTTAGACCTGAAGGGTTGTTGAGGGCCATCGTCTTAGGTTCCCCAAGTCTCTTTTTAACCAGTAAACCTGGTCTTATTTAAAAAAAAAAAAAAAAAAAAAGTTTTTTTTTGAGTTTTGTTCCACATTTTTATTCACTCTATCTGGAAAGTTCTAATGTGATCTCTTTCACAAAAGTTGGTTGTGGAAGCCAGGCACCATCTAGTTCTTGTCTAAGAGTTGTGGTGACTGTTGTTCACATGCTTTATTGGTTCACTGAATTAGTTGATTTCAAGCATCTTTCAGTTATCACAAGGGACCAGTCCCCCAGGAAGGACATCATGCCAGGTAAAGTGGAGGGCCAATGAAAAAGGGGAAGACCCCAAACGAGATGGAATGGCACCGTGGCAGCAGTAATGAGCTCAAGCTCATGGAGTAGGACAGGGCATGGATGGAGTAAGACAGGGCAGTTTTCATTATATTGTGCATAACGTCTCTATGAGTTGGAATTAATTCATCAGTACCTAGCAGCAAAAACATTTCATTTTGATGATTTCCAATTTTTCTAGAGTCATACTTGATAGATTTTATGTTTCAATTATGAATTGAAGTTTGCTGCTGCTGTATCTCATTTTGGGTCATGCCACTTTAGCAAAAGAACACTCCAAGCTTTATCCTCTTCACATCATTAATGGTGACACTGTTTTAATGAGGACATTCTTCCACAGTCATATTTTGAGTATCTTCCAATATGAATGACTGATCTTCTGAAAACAGATTAGACAGTGTCCTGTTGCTATTTGAAATGTTATCTTAGTTAATTTTTTAAATAAGCAGAAGACTAGGTCCTTCTTTCTACTTTGTCTTAGTTTGAAAGCTTCACTGAAATGCGTCCACCATGAGTGATTCTATTGGTATTTGAAATTTTGGTAGCATAGTTATCAACATCACAGAAATCCATCAAACACTACAGTACAAAAAATGACAGATGAGTGGTGTAGTGTTATTGTTAGGTGTCATTGAGTCAGTTCTGACTCATAGCAACCCTATGCACATGTCTGGTCCTGTACCATCATCACAATTGTTGTAATGTTTGAGCCCATTGTGGATGCCACTGTAGCAATCCATCCTCTTGGAGTCTTCTTCTTTTTCATTGACCTTCCACTTTACCAAACATGATGTTCTTCTCTAAGGATTGGCCCCTCTTGAAAACATATCCAAAATATGAGAGACAAAATTTTGCCATTCTGGCTTCTAAGAAACATTCTAAAACTACTTCTTCTGGCACAAATTTGTTTGTTTTTCTGGCAGCCCATCATATTTTAATATTCTTCTCCAATTCCATAATTCAAATGCATGGATTCTTCTGAGGTCTTTCTTATTCTTTATCCAATTTTCACATGCTTATGAGGCATTTGAAAATACCATGGTGTCCAGAAAATGGAGTCAGTCAGGCTCCCTCACCTGTTTTGAACAGAAGGGCAGCCCTAGTGAGTGAGTGGTCCTGGCCAGAGCCATTAAATGTACGTAACTGGTGATGTAATGTTGGAAGCATACCTCTTTTGTGTAAGCTAGTATAAAGCAAAGGGAGAATCTCTCTCCGTTGGGAGGCTGAACACAGCCCTGCAATAAAGGTTATGTCTCACCTTCCTTTAGCTCCACGTTTCTTCTTTAGACTGTCCAATTCTACTAAGAACTGTTTGAACCTCACTCAATAGTATGATAGTGGCATAGATGGTGGCAGGATTCAGCATTGTCAGGTATAGAGCCTGGTTTGCCCACGAGGGTTGGATTAGAGGGGTGGCTGGCCACTGGTAAGAGGTACTCAATGACTTCCTTCCTCTCAGCTTGGACATCCCCTTAGAAATTTTCTGAGGTGGATGGGACATCGCTCCTCTCTCCTCAGGTAGAGAAAGTTCTTCATATGATTGGGGAAGCTTTTGAAAAAAAGGGAGCTCATAATTCAGCAGGGGTGGTGGCCTGGGTTTTCCTTACAGCATTGTGAGCTGAAACTGATGCCACCCTATGGGAGACAGCTCAAGCTTGGGAACTCCAGGACCAGCTAGAGTTGCTAACATCGCAAGTGCAAGCACTGGAGGAAATGAAACAACTATTAGAAGAGGAGCAGTTTCCGAAGCCTGCCATGGTAGAAGTGGTGGACTCTTCCAGGAGGAAGGGAACAGTGAGACTCCGTTCAGAGCTGGACCGGTGATAATGCAAAAGATGAAAACTCAGTAGCCAATGGCCCAGGGGGGCACACCGGATTAAATCTGCAAGTGGTTGAGTTCACTGTGTTCTGCCTATATGTTGTTGTTAGGTGCCATCAAGTTGGTAATGCTTGTTAGTAATCTCGTACATGAGCCCTGGATATCCACAGACAAATGTAAAAACCTTCCCTAAAAGCCGAGACTGTAAATTCCAAACAGGCAAGTTCCCCCCGACCCCAAAAAAAAAGCTAAAGAGGATAGAGAGAAACA
>NW_006408707.1:3790552-3791743 GCF_000296735.1 Chrysochloris asiatica
TGAAACAAGCTATATGAATGGTTGAATGTGAAGCTGATGATGTACCCTGTAAACTTTCACTCAATCCAAAATAAAAACATTTAATTAAAAAAAAAAAAAAAAAAGAAAATTGGACTTGGTTTCAAAAATGCAAACCCTGTGACCCCACCCCAGCTTGGGACAAAACTGTAGTACAATTATTTGTTATGGTTTGAGAGCAAGTAATTTGCTCTTGCACTTGTGTAGGCTACTTTATTAAGGATGGGGTCAGATGATTGATAGCTGAAGCTGTTCCATGATGCATAAACTGACATCTTCAGGGGAGCATTACTGTAGAGTGGACATCATCTGCTCTTTGAAGAGAGACACATGTCAAAACCAATGGGATGAGATGGGGCATTCCCTCTAATAAGAAAACAGAAGCATTCCCAGTGTTATAGGGAAGCCTCTGGATTTGTGAGCAACACAGATGGCCCTATTTGTATTGCACAGTGCACCTTTTGTTGTTGTTGTTGGATGCCATAGAGGCGGTATTGACTCATAGCGACCCTATGCACAGCAGAATGAAACACTGCCTGATCCTGGGTCAATTTCACTATTGTTGCCACATTTGAGCCCATTGATGTTGCCACTTTGCCAATCCATCTTGCTGGGGTCTTCCTCTTTTTCTCTGACTCTTCACCTTGCCATATATTCCTGGACGTGTAACAACCATGCTAAAAGATTGTCCGGCTAATTGGGAAACCTTAAGAGACAGACATAGAGTAAAACGAACAGCCTGGTGGTTCTACCCACTATTTATTTTTTCCCCTCAAGGTGCTGGCACAAATAATCAAAGCCTTCCATTGCACACTGCCATGCTTCCAATAAAACCCACCATACTCCATCTCTCTCTCTCTTTTTTTTTTTTCTTAAATGTTTTATTGTGAATTATGTGATAGTTTACATGGGAGAACATTTGTTTTACATTCATTCTATAGTATATCGTCTCATTGCTATGGTTACAATCCCCTCCATGCATCATCAACCAAACAAAGTGTATACGTTGCAATCCTGCCCCCGTACCCTCCAGGTCTTCAGCACACAGACGCTTTCCCTCTCTGGATCTAAAGTCTCCAGCTGCTCCATTGCTCCACGTCATCATCTCTACCTCCATTTCAGGCATCACTGCTTCTCTGGGTAGGGTCCCGCTCTCTGCTCTTCTCCCTTGAT
>NW_006408707.1:3792375-3793797 GCF_000296735.1 Chrysochloris asiatica
TATGTCACTGACTCTGGCTCCAAAAGTCCCCAGGTCTTGCCACACTGCTGGTCAACCAGGTCTTCACCCGGGTTCACAGAAGTCTATTGAACATTGTAGGGCTTAGCTCACCACTTCATTGCTGTTTTTCCCTCACTTCCCCTTATCGGTGTTGAGTGTGGTCACCAATCAGAGCGTGTATTCCCATTGAGTCTTAGTCTTGGAAGTGGGTTTGCATTGAAGGGACCCAACCACTCTTTTGAACAGTGAAGTGTATCAGAACAATGAAGTGATATTACAGAATTGCATGGCCTTAGATATACTAACTGCCTGGCAAGGGAGCGTTTATGCCTTGGTTGTATCAGAATGCTGTGTGTACCTTCCAGAGGAACACCATAATGTGAGTCAGGCCTTGGGGGCCTTGAAGAAGGAAACTCAAGCCATTGAACAATTAGCAGGTAACCCCCTACAGGAATGTTGGGTAGCCTTCATTACTGGCTGGCACACAGCCTTGGCAATAATAATAGGATTGCATGTTTCTTCCTAGTATATTGATATAGTTTATATTGTTTGTGGATACAATGCTTCTCACTCCTCACACTGGGACACTCATGGAAGATTCTTGTCACGTAGCTTGTGAGGCAAGAAATGCTGAAATGGGTGGAATGTGGGGAAAATGGGAGTTGGTCAGGCTGTTTCCACTGGAAGGGCCACCTTAGTGACATCTTATGTAACTGGTGATGTAACGCTGGCACATACCTCTTTTGTGGAAACCAGTAGAAAGAGAGGAGAGACTCTCTCTAGGTAGCAAGGCAGAACACTGCACTACTGTTATGTCTCACCTTCCTTTTACTCCGTATTTTTTCTTTGGACTGTCCGATTCCACTAATGACTCTGTGAACCTCACTCAGCAGTACAGCACATGGCTTGGATCAGGTGTACCATAGTCTTCAAACTTATGTTTTTGCTCTTTAACTCTTTAAATAAGTCCTGTGCAGCAGATTTGCTTAATACATCATTTAATTTCTTGATTGCTGCTTCCATGAGTGCTGATTGTGAACCCAATCAAATTGAAATATTTTTACAACTTCATTCTTTTCTCCATTTATCATGATGTTATTTATTGGTCCAGTTGTGAGGATTCTTGTTTTCTTTACAATGAGTTGCAATCCATATTGAAGAATGTAGTCATTAATATTCATCTGCATCTGAGGGAAGAGACAAAAGAAGTTCAATATCATTAGCCAAAATAAGGTCAGGCACAGACTGGAATAGACCATTAATTGCTTATACGTAAATTTTGGCTTTCAATAACGAAAGTCGAGGCTTGAATTTTTTCTTCAGTTCCCGCAGCTTGAGAAATACTGACCGTGTTCTTCCCTTTTGGTTTTCTAACTCTAAATCTTTGCATATTTTATTATAGTATTTGGCTTTATCTTCTCG
>NW_006408707.1:3793897-3794461 GCF_000296735.1 Chrysochloris asiatica
GAACTTCCAGAGGTTCAAGCTGGATTCAGAAGAGGCCGTGGAACGAGAGATATCATTGCTGATGTCCGGTGGATCTTGGCTGAAAGCAGAGAATAACAAAAAGATGTTTACCTATGCTTTATTGACTACACAAAGACTTTCGATTGTATGGATCATGACAAGCTATTGACAACATTGAGAAGTATAAGTATTTCAGAACACTTAATTGTACTTCTAAGAAATCTGTACCTGAACCAAGAAGCAGTTTTTCGAACAGAGCATGGGAACACTGAATGTTTTAAAATTTGTAAAAGAGTGAGACAGTGTTGTGTTCTTTCACCATACTTATTCAACCTGTATGCTGAGCAAATAATCCGAGAAGCTGGGTTCTATGAAGAAACACGTGGCATCAAGACTCATTAACAACCTGCGATATGCAGATGATACAACCTTACTTGCTGAATGTGAAGAGGACTTGAAACAATTACTGATGAAGATCAAAGAAAACAGCCTTCAGTATGGGTTGCATCTCAATGTCAGGAAAACAAAAATCCTCACCACTGGACCAATAAACAACATTCTTAT
>NW_006408707.1:3796369-3802327 GCF_000296735.1 Chrysochloris asiatica
ATGGACTGCCAAAAGAACCAATAGATCTGTTTTGGAAGAAGTGCTCCTTGGAGGCAAGGATGGCTAAGCTTCGCCTCTCCTACTTTGGACATATTGTCCAGAGGAAACAGTCATTGGAGAAGGATGTCATGCTGGGTAGGGTGGAGGGTCAGAGAAAAAGAGGAAGACCCCCAACGAAATGGATCAGCCAGGTGGCATCACCGATGGACTCAAGTGTGGCAGCGGTAGTGAGGTTGGCCCAGGATCGAACATTGTTTTGTTCTGCTGTGCATGGGGTCACTATAAGTCGGTTCCGACTCGATGGCACCTGACAACAACAATAACAAATTTTGTCTGAAACTGAAGACAAAATTCACAAGTCCACTAGAGCCAAAATTTGATCATGAATATATACCACCTGAATTAAAAACCATCTCAAGAACAGATTTGACGCTTTAGACATTATTGACCAAAAACTTTAAGAGTTATGGGGTAACATGAAGAACATCATCCATTAGGAAAGCAAAAGGGCATTAAAAAGACAAGAAAGTAAGAAAAGACTAAAATGGATGTCAGAAGAGATCTGAAACTTCCTATTATGATAGAGAAACTGAAGTAGTTGTAAGAAATGATGAAGTAAAAGACCTGAATAGAAAATTCCAAAGGAAAACTAAGAATCAAAGTAAAGTACAATAATGAAATATGCAGACTTGGAATTAGACAATCAAAAGAGGAGAATATGTTCATCATATCTCTTTCTTAATGAACAGAAAGGAAAAATTCAAGCCTTTCTTTGTGATACTGAAAGATTTTAATGACAAAGTATTAATAATGCAGGAAGCATTAAGAGTTGTTGTTGTTGTTGTTAAGTGCCATTGAGTCGGTTCCGACCCATAGCGACCCTGTACAGGGTTTCTGAGGGTGTAAATCTTTAGGGGAGTAGAAAGCCTCATCTTTCTCCCGTGGAGCGGCTGGTAGTTTTGAACTGCTGACCTTAAGGTTCGCAGCCCGATTCATAACCACTACACTACCAGAGCTCCATTAAGAGTAGTTGGAAGGAATTCAGTCACTATGGAGAGTCAGAGAAGAAGAAGACCCCCAACGAGATGGATTGGCCAAGTGGCAACATTGATGGACTCAAGAGTGGGAACAGTAGTGAGGTTGGCCCAGGATCAGGCAGTGTTTCTTTCCGCTGTGCATAAGGTCACTATGAGTCAGTACCGACTCGATGGCACCAAACAACAACAACAATACCCAAAAAGATTGGATGATGCTCAGCAATTTCAAGAGGTAGCACATGATCAAGAACTGAAGGAAAAAGTACTGAAAGAAGAAGTTCAGGCTGCACTGAAGGCATTGGTGAAAAAACATGGTTCTAGGAATTGACAGAATACAAATCAAATTCTTTCAACAGACTGATACAGCATTAGAGGCACTCACTCATCTGGGTCAAGAAATTTGGAATACAGCTGCCTGGCCAAATGATTAGAAGAGATCCATATTTGTGCCCATTCCAAAGAAAGGTGACCTCACAGAGTGTGGAAATCATCAAACAATATCATTAATTTCACATACAAATAAAATTTTGCTGAAGATAATTCAAAAACACTTGTGGCAAGACAATGGCAGGGAATTGTCAGGAATCTAAGTTGAATTTAGAAGAGGACATGGAACTAAGGATATCATTGATGATGTCAGATGGATCTTGGCTGAAAGCAGAGAATATCAGATAGGTGTTTACTTGTGCTTTATTGGCTATGCAAAGACATTTGACTGTGTGGATCATAAAAAAAAAAAAAAAAAATGGATAAAACTGAAAAGAATTGGTATTCCAGAATATTAATTGTGCTCATGAGGAATCTGTATATAGACCACAAGGCAGTCATTCAAACAGAACTGAATAGAGTGTATGCCAGGGTAGTATCCTTGCACCATGCTTATTTAATTAGTATGTTGAGCAAATAATTCGAGAAGCTGGAATATATGAAGGAGAACGTTGCACCAGAATTGGAGGAAAGCTCATTAACAATCTGTGTATGCAGATGACACAACTACACTTGTTGGAGTTGAAGAGATCTTGAAATACTTACTGATAAAGATCAAAGTCTACAGCCTTCAGTATGGATTGTACTTCATTACAAAGAAAATGAAAATCCTCACAATTGGACAAGTAATTAACATCATGATAAACAGAGAAGAGATTGAAGTTTTCAAAGACTTTGCTTTGCTTAGATTCACAATCAACACTCATGGACACAACAGTTACGAAATCAATTGACGAACTTCATTAGGAAAATCTGTCTGACCCAAGCCACGGTATTTTCAATCACTTTATATGCCTGTGAAATCTGGACACTGGATAAGGAAGACTGGGCAAGAATTGATGCAATTGAATTGTGGCGCTGAAGAAGAAAATTGAAAGTACTACAGACTGCCAGAATAACAAATGTACTTCTTGGGAGAATCACAGCCAAAATGCCCCTTAATAGTGTGGGTGGTGATACTTCATCACAAGTATATTGAGCATGTTTTCAAGAGGAACCGGTGCCTGGAAAAGGACATCATGCTTGTTAAAGTGTCAGTGAAATAAAGGAAATCCCCCAACTAAGTGGTCTGATACATTGACTGACACAATGGGCTAAAACATAACAATAGTTGTGAGGACTGAACAGGACTGGCCAGTGTTTCTGTTTTTTATGAGGTTGACATGAATGGGAGTTCTGGTGTGGTACTGTAGGGTAAGCACAAGATTGGCAGTTCAAACCCACAAGCTGCTCCTTGGAAACTCTATACAGGGCTACTATGAATCAGCACTTAAGAACAACAGCATGAGTCAGAGTCCACTGGACAGAACCGAACAACAGTGATAATTACTTCTTTTATAAAGTTGTCAAAATTAATAGGATAACCAATAATTTATAAAGGTCACATAATATACTGCCTAGTATATACAATATAAACTGAAACATTAATCAGATTTCTCTTACATTCTGAAATTTTTCTTCTGTCTCAGTGTTGTCTTCTCTTTCAACATCCTTTGCTATTTTTATTTCTCTTCTGTCATCATTAGTTTTCTTACATTCATGTCATATTTCATTTAGCTCCTTTTCCAAACACTTTCTTCCTGCCTTTTTGTCAGTTTCTTATTTATATTTCATAGTTCAACTTTGTTTCAAAATACAAATATTTTTTTTGAATTTAAAAGAGAACACAAGCAGATGCTATCTGAAATTTACTCCCTCAATAAATATTTTTCCAAAGCAGATTCTGTTTCTTTTCACTGGTTTGCTTTTCTCCATTTATTGCCCCTTGTTATAGAAATTTTCTCTTAGTTGTCTATGGATTTCATTTCTGTTTACATATTCTTCATTGCGGAAGAGTGTATGCCTGATACATGCCTCAAAGGAAAATGTCTGGGTTCTTTTTGGATCAGTTTACACTCATCCAGGATTGTATTATATTTCCCTTCTCAGATATTTATGTAGAGGACAGATTGATATAATTTGCCTGTTCAATGATCCTGCAACAACTGGAGAAAGTGTGAATTCTTTTAGAATGGTAAATTAGAGCCCTTCTAATTGCTGTAGCACAATGAATAAAATTTTAAAGTCTCTTTTATGTTTGGCATGCACTTCAATCTAGGTCTCTTCCTAGATTGTTCAATAATGTGTTAACAAGACTTCCTAGATTGTTCAATAATGTGTTAACAAGACTTCAATCTAGGTCTCTTCCTTTTCTCCACCAGCAGTGCTTCTTTTCTGGATAGCTGCCCCAACTATCTATTAGGGTAATCTTGATTTTTAGTGTTTCTCCTACAAATAAAGAAATGTTGTGCGTTGAATGCTACTCATTAGAGTTTATCAGACACCCGTAAGGTACACAACACACAATTAGAACTGTTGTCATATGCTATCAAGTTGACTTCAACTCATAGAGACCATTTATAGGGTTTCCAAGAGCGGTAGGTAGGTTTGAACTGCAGACTCTGTGGTTACCAGTCCAGTCCTTATCTTACAGTGCCACATCAACACTCTACTAGGAACTAGAGGAAGATAATGCATAGCTTTTTATGATTATTATATTCTTTAGTTTCAATAATGTGTTAACAAGACATGTTGAAGTCACATAAAATATTTATATAAACTCCTCTTTTAAATGTGTCTAATAACATGCCTCATTCTATTTGCTTTCACTTTTTATCTATCTGGCTTATAAAACAAAATGTATGAATAAAATACAGAGGGAGGGTTGACTGTATGTGAATCATAATAACACAACATTTTACTGTTATTTAGATCAACTTCCATGTAGAGATTATGTCTTTTAATTTTCCAAGTAATTATTTGAATATAGAAATTATAATTTTCATTTGACAAATTTGTATATATTTCTTGATTTAGATTTATTTTTCTCCTGTTCTGTTAATTTTTTTAGACATTTAAAATTTTCTTCATTACAGGAGATTAGGGCCATTGTTTTGGCATTACATTTAAATCAATTCACTGTCTGAATTATACCAGTTTTATTTTGACTGTTTTATCATGCTGTTATTGTTGTTGCTGTGTGCTGTTGAATCAGTTCCAACTCACAGAGACCCTGTGTATGGTTTCTGAGAGCAGCTGGTGGGTTTGAATCGCCGTACTTGTGGTTACCAGTCCAGAATTTTTCGTATAGTGCAACACCAGGGCTCATAACATTAACTCTAGCAGTGGAGATATAGACATATTCTACTTCTTTAGTGCACTTATATATTCTTCAGTGAAATTTATATTTTAAATACCCTAGTGTAAAGTAGCGTAGTGGTTACAAATCGGGCTACGAACCACAAGGTCAGCAGTTCAAAACTACCAGCTGCTCTGCAGGAGAAAGATGAGGCTTTCTGCTCCCGTAAAGATTTACAGCCTCAGAAACCCTGTTCAAGGTCGCTATGGGTCAGAACTGACTCAATGGCACATAACAACAACAACAAGTGTTAATGTGAACAGTAAAACTTTAGTGAGTTTGGAATACGAAAGTATTACAAGAAAGAAATATTTCTATTCCTAATTCTTCAAACCAGTAGATAATTCTCAAACAAAACAAAACATTTTGAGTTAGCCATTTTTTATCCTTTTCCTATGAATAGACTAAAGTATGTACTTTCTCAAAAAAAAAAAATTGAGAATATTATGTAATATCATATGTTTGACGGAGCTTCAAAAAGTTAATGAAAAGAGAGAATTAAAAGGTAATGATATTTCCCCCAAGAACTTAATGAATCCCACTTGAACAGCTTCTTTTACTGATAAGTTACCAGCGTTATTTTTTTCATGTCAATATATATTAATTTTCTAATATTATCTTCGAAGCAGCGAGGTCTAACCACTACACTACCAGGCCTTGCTCCTTCAGATGGTGGATCGGGTAGATGTGTAGTGAGGAGCTCGATCAACAACTACGGAACACTGGGCCAAGAAGGCTCACAAGATAGTGTTGGAACTCTGAAACAAATACAAAGGTATGTTTGGAGGATTGGAGGGTTTACAGTTGGGTAATTTGAAGGGAATCCAGAAATCCATTGTTTTCTGGATCAAGACACTCAGCTGTTCCAGGAGCTGCCATCTTGGGAGAGAACATCTTGGTTATATCAGGATTGATAGTATCAGGAGAGAACATCTTGATTGTGTCTTCATTATATCAGGATTGTATCAAGATTGACACAGAAATTTAAAGTGACAGTATCAACATAAAACCAAACGGCCACCACTCATCTGTCCGCCGTGCTGTGGTGGCTTAAGGTGCTGTGATTCTGAGGGCTATGCTCCTTGGAGGCCAGGATGGCTAAGCTTCGTCTCTCCTACTTTGGACATATTGTCCAGAGGAAACAATCATTGGAGAAAGATGTCATGCTGGGTAGGGTGGAGGGTCAGAAAAAAGAGGAAGACCCCCAACGAGATGGATCAGCCAGGTGGCATCATTGATGGACTCAAGTGTGGCAGC
>NW_006408707.1:3804677-3830467 GCF_000296735.1 Chrysochloris asiatica
AACACCTGTGGAAGCAGCAGTCAAGAGATCAGACAACCGATTGCATTAGCCAAATCTGCTGCACAGGAACTTTTTAAAGTACTGAAGAGCAGAGATGTCAGCTTGAGGACTAAGGTGCACCTGACCCAAGCCATGTTATTTTCAATAACCTCATATGGATGAAAAAGCTGGACGGTGAATAAGGAAGATCGTAGAAGAATTGATGCCTTTGAGTTGTGGTGTTGGAGGAGAATACTAAAAGTGCCATGGACTACCAAAAGAACCACTAGGTCTGTTTTGAAAGAAGTGCAGCCAGAGTGCTCTTTGGAAGCCAGGATGGCTAAGCTTTGTCTCTCAAACTTTGGACATTTTGTCAGGAGGGAACAGTTGCTAGAGAAGGATGTCTTGCTGGGTAAGATGGAGGGTCAGAGAAAAAGAGAAAGACCCCCAATGGGATGGATCAGCTGGGTGGCATCATTGATGGAGTCAAGTGTGGCGGCTGTAGTGGGGTTGGCCCAGGATCGGACATTGTTTCTTTCTGCTGTGCATGTGGTCGCTATGAATCGGTTCCTGACTCGATGGCACCTAACAACAACAACAACAACAAATATTGTCTTAAAAGATGGCATGGTATATCATTTAATCAATACTATATTGGGGGTAAAGAGCCCTGGCAGGTGGGGTCCCTGACACAAGGTCAGCAGTTTGAATCTACCAGTAGCTCAGTGGGAAAAAGATGATTTTTTTTTGCTTCCCTAAAGATTTACTGTCTTAGAAACTCTCTACAGGGTCACTATGTGTCTGAACTGATTCGATGGCACACAACCACCACCACCACTACAGTGGGGATATTTTAGGTTCTTTTCATAATGTTCATATTTTAAATAAAGTTATCTTTAACATTGTTTTTAAAACATAGCTGTAAGTCTTTTATTAGGACAATTGCCTAAGAATGGAATTGACGGATTAAAGTGGATGAACACATAAGACTTTCTAATGTATTGCTTAATTTGTCTATTGCATAGGTACTCCTACCTAACTTTTTGTTGTTGTTGTTGTTGTTAAGTGCCATCGAGTCAGTTCTGACTCATAGCAATCCTGCATAGGGTTTTCTAAGAGCTACTGGTGAACTTTACCGCAGACCTTGTTGTTCAAACCTAAGTTGCACTCCAGCGCATTAACCCACAGCAGCACACCAGAATTCCTCCCACCTACAATTGCATATTTCCTGTATTTGGTGTTAGGTGCTGTTGAATCAGTTTTAAATCATAGTGATCTGACGTATAACAGAATGAACATACTGCCCGCTCCTGCACTATGCACACAATCAATGCTGGTTTGAGCCCATTGTTGTAGCCACTACACTAGTCCATCTCTTTGAATATCTTTTTTTTTTTTTTTTTTTTCATTGACCCTATACTTTGTTGACTCTATTCTTTACCAAGGGATCCTGGTATGGTGCTGTAGGATAAACACTGGACTGGTAACTGCAAGGTTGGTGCTTTAAATCCACCCGCTGGTCGACAGAAACCCTACACAGTGTCACTATCAATTAGAACAGGCTCAATGGTGCTTAACAATAACAATAACATAATTTACCAAACATACTGTTCTGCTTACACTGGTCTGCCCTATATGTCCAATGTACATGAGATAAAGTCATGCCATCCTTGATTTTAAGTAGTATTCTCCTTGTACTTCTTACAAGACACTTGTTCTTCTTTAGGCAATCCTTGTATTCAATATTCTTTGCCAGTACCCACACCTTAATTCAAATACATCAGTTCTTCTTTGATCTTCCTTATTCATTGTACAACTTTTGCATGCATATGAGGTTATTGAAAATGCCACAAATTGAATCAGGTGTATTTCAGTCCTCAAAGTGACTTACCATAAGCTAATGTCTTTTGAAGGTATTTTCTTTAAACCAAAACTATTACTATTTTATTGGATCTCAGGGAAGTTTGATTATTTTCTTGTCATTAATAAATCATAAATGGTTCTCTATTTTTTTTAATTGCCTTGATAATTCTACAAAACTGGAAAATATTTCCTGCTTATGAATAAGACAAAACATTGCAAAAATATCAGAAATATACAAAACATTCTATAGCTATAATGAATTCCCAATCCAGATTTTTGCTTTGATAAATTATCTAGTGTCTGTTCTAATCAAGTGTATCAAAGATGTTGTCCAAAGATTTCTGCATTCCGTTGCGTCACCTCTTTTTGGAATGGACACAAATACAGATCTCTTCAAATCAGTTGGCCAGATAGTTGTCCAAATTTCTTAGCATAGATGAGTGAGTGCCTCCAGTGCCACCTAACATCTTTCTGGTATTCTCTGCTTTCAGCCAGGATCCATTTGACATCAGGAATGATGTCTTTCATTCCACATCCGCTTTTGAATCTGGTTTGAAACTGTCGAAATTGTCTGGCAATGTATGATTGTGGCCATTTTTGCATTATCTTTACTAAAATTTTACTCACATTAGATATCAATGATATTGTCTGATGATTTATGTATTTTGATTGGGTCACCTCTCTTTGGAATGGGCATAAATACAAATCTCTTTCAGTCAGTTGGCCAGGTATTTGTCTTCCAAATTTATTGGCATAGATGAGTGACTGCCTCCAGTGCCACCTAACTTTGTTGAAAGATTTCAGTTTGTATCCCATCAATTCCTGATGCCCTATTCTTTGCCAATGACTTCAATGCACCGTGGACTTCGTTCATTATCATTGGATCTTGATCATATGCTATCTTTTGAAATGGTTGAACATTGACCATTTCTTTTTGGTACAGTGACTCTGTGTAATCCTTTCATATTATTTTGATGCTTTCTTCATTATTCAGTAATTTGATCATACATTTCTTCAATACCACAAGTTGAGGTTTGAATTTTTTCTTCAGTTCCCTCAGCTTGAGAAATGCATGTTCTTTCCTTCCCTTTTGGTTTTCTAACTCCAGGTCTTTGCACATTTTATTATAATATTTGACTTTGTCTTCTTGAGATGGCCTTTGAAATTTTCCGTTTAGCTCTTGTACCTCTTCACTTCTTCCATTTGCTGTAGCATCTCTACATTGAAGAACAAATTTCAGAGTCTCTTCTGACATCCATTTTGGTCTTTTCCTTCTTTGTTGTCTTCCCAATGACCTTTTGTCTTCTTCCTATATTATGTTGTTGGTGTCATCTTACAACTCTTGTGGTCTTCTATCTTTAGTGTGTAGTGCATCAAATATATTTTTCTGATGAGCTCTAAATTCAGGTGGGATATACTCAAGGTCATGCTTTAACTCTCATGACTTGTTTTAATTTTCTTCAGCTTCAGCCTGAATTTGCCTATGAGCAATTGATGATCTGTTCCATAGTCTGTCCCTAGCCTTGTTTTGGGTGATATGGAGCTTTCCTGCCATCTCTTTCCACAGATGTAGTCAATTTAATTTCTGCATATTCTATCTGGTGAGGTCCATGTGTATAGTCATCTTTTATGCTGTTTAAAAAAGTTATTTGCAATGAAGGAGTCATTGGTCTTGCAAAATTCTATCATGTGATCTCCAGCATCATTTCTATCATCAAGGCCATATTTTCCAACTACTGATCCATCCTCTTGGTTTCCAACATTTGCATTCCAATTGCTAGTAATTATCAATACATCTTGATTACATATTTGATCAATTTCAGACTGGAGATGTTGGTAGAATTATTCAATTTCATCATCACTGACTTTAGTGGTTGGTGCAAAAACTTGAATAATAATGGTATTAATTGGTCTTCCTTGTTGGCATAAAGATATTAACCTATCCAAGAGAGAGTTGTACTTCAAGACAGATCTTGAAATATTCTTTTTGATGAAGAATGAAATGTGATTCTCCTTCAATTTGTTATTCTTGGCATAGTCAACCATGTGATTATTAGATTCAAAACAGCCAACACCAGTCCATTTCATCTCACTAATGTGTAGGATATTGATGCTTATATGGTTCATTTAATTTTTGACAATTTTCAACTTTCCAAGATTCTTACTTCATACATTCCATGTTCTGACTATTGATGGGTTTTTTATAGCTTTTTTTTTTCTTTTCCCCACTTTGAGTTGTGCTCCATCAGCAGATGAAAGTCCTGAAGACTTTAATCCATTTTTGTCATCACAATCAATTCTACTTTGAGGAGGTTGCTCTTTCCCAGTTGCATTTTGAGTATCTTCAAACCTGAGGGACTTATCTTCTGGCATATATCTGACAATATTCTGGTGATCTTCATCATGATTCAATATTCAATAATCTGGTGCTGACAATGTTCCACTGCTATTCATAAGGTTTTCAAAGGCTAAATATTCAGGATTAGTCTGTCTCTCCTTCTTTCTAGTCTATCTTCATTTGAAAGCTCATCTGAAACCTGTCCTCTGTGAGTGACACTACTGGTATTTTAGTGTCATATCTTCCAGAATCGCAGCAACACACAGCCCACCACAGTAGGATATACTGACAGATGAGTGGTAGATTGGGTCTTATAGCTTTTTAATAAATATGTTTCCTGGATGTTTATGATATTTGACTTTGTGTTTAGCCTTGAACTTGACCTTCATTCTAATGTTGCAGCAGAGTTTCTATTCATGCCTTTCCTAACAAGAGACAGCAATGCCAACCACATAGCAAAGCTGCTAGTGCACCCTGTGAAATCCACCAATAGGGCCAGAGGCAATACCAGCTATTGTACATCAGTTGTTGTTATGTTGTTATGTGCTGTGGAGTGGGTTCTGACTCATAGTGGCTGTGTACAGGGTTTCCAAGGCTTTAAATATTTATGGGAGCAGAAAGCCTAATCTTTCTCCCACAGAACACCTGGTAGTTTCTAACTGTTGACTTTAAGGTTTGCAGCCCAATTAGTAATCACTATGCTACCAGAACTCCTTACATCAGAGCAGTGTATAAAACCAACACTTGCTAAAAGCACTCTAAAGGGAATGGTAAGAGTAGTGAATAGAGAAGCCCATTTCCTGATCACACTACCAGGTGGCAATTGGAGATTGTTTACATCATCATACATTCATCTAATTAGTGCAAATATATCAACACCACAATGCCTAAAAAATGGCACAAAAATTCTGCTCACATGCAGAACAAAAAGTCTGATTAGCTCCAAAAAGTGACCAAGAAGAAGAGCTAGGAATGATATTAGAGGGTGAGGAGGTTTTGGAATTGTGTGAAAGGGATTTTGGAGAAAGATATTGAGGTGCACTCAAATGTTT
The DNA here is from genome assembly GCF_000296735.1 of Chrysochloris asiatica. NCBI lineage: Eukaryota > Metazoa > Chordata > Mammalia > Afrosoricida > Chrysochloridae > Chrysochloris > Chrysochloris asiatica. The sequence continues at coordinate 3,809,910 of NW_006408707.1, forward strand.
ACAAAATGCTGAGGAAAATAAGGAAGTAGCCAGAAAAGTGCTACAGGAATAATTGAGCATAAGGTACAGCTGTGGAATTAATTTTAAAAACTTTCAAAAAGAAGTCCAGAACACTAATGCTAAAATATCAGAAATGGGCAACACACTGAAATGGCAGAGGAGCAGAACTGAAGGCATGCAATCAAGAATAAGTGATCTTGAAAACTAATCTCTCAATGCAGATAAAATAGATGAACAAGTAGAAAGAATAATTTAAAAATCTGAAGAAAGCCAAAGATTCATGTCAGACAACATGGAGAGGAATAACTTGAGGCTGATTAGAATTCCAGAGCAGGAAGAAACTAAAAAAAAGTACAGAAGAGATAACTGAAGAGATACTGGAAGACAATTTCCCTAACATCTTGAAGGATGAGAAGATAAGCATTCAAGAAGACAAGGCATATAATCAAACTCTCAAAAATCAAAGATGGGAGAGAATCCTGAAAACAGCTACGGAATGAAGAAATGTTACAAAGTAAAGCCAATAAGATTAAGCTACGATTTCTCAGCAGAAACAATGCAGGCAAGAAGACAATGGAGAGATAAATACAAACTCTGAAAGAAAAATAAGACAAAACAAACAAACTGCCAACCAAGAATCATATACCCAGCAAAACTGCCAATCAAATATGATGATGAAATCAAAACATTTCAGGATAAAAAGAAATTAAGGAATTTTGTAAAGGCCAAACCAGCACTCCAAAACATCCATAAGGGAGTTATTTGGACTGAGATTCAATAAGACCAGACAACAACCTGAGATTGACATATGTGGCAACACCACCCAGATATGAACACCGAGATGGAATTGTCCAGGGCAAAACCAAAATTACAAGATTGATATTAGGGAATCTGGGAGGCCGGTCTATAAACAGGACCACTACAGAAAGAAAGAAGGAAAATGTTTAGTAACACAGATCAAGGTGGTGAGGAGGTCAGGTAGATCTCAGAATTAAACAATCATAAAAAGTGAAAGAACTTAATAAAATATAGGGAAACCTCAAAGAATCTTAATACAATTCCACATCAAATCAAGAAAAGAAATGTCCAAAAAGTTTATGGAAACTTTAACGCTATGCACAAATTGACAAGACAAAGCATATACACACAAAAAGAACTCAGCACAGGGAGCCATACAGAACAAAGAAGCCAGCAGCATCAAAAACAAAACAAAACAAGAAAACCCAAAAAGTATAATATCAGCAATTAGTTTATACCTAGTGATAATTACCCACCAGTTGTCTGTCAGTTTGTCATACTGTGGTGGCTGTGAGTTGCTGTGATTCTGGAAGCTATGCCACTGGTATTTTAAATATCAGCAGGGTCGCCCACAATGGACAGGTTTCAGATGAGCTTCTAGATGAAGACAGACTAGGAAGAAGGAGTGATGAACTACTTCCAAGTATTTAATCACTGAAAACCTGATGAATAGCAGAGAAACACTGTTAGATATAATGTCAGAAAAAGAGCCCCTCTGGTTGGAAGGCACTCAAAATGTGACTGGGGCAGAGCTGCCTCATCAAAGCAGACTTGACCATGATGACGTGAATGGAGTAAAGCACTTCAGAGTAAACCCAACAGGACGTTCATTTGTTAATGGGGCAGAACTCAAAATGAAGAGAAACAGCTGTAAACATCAATTAATAATCAGAATATGAAATGTACGGAGTATGAATCTAGGGAAATTAGGAGTTATCAAAAATGAAATGGAACACATAAACATCGATATCTTAGGCATTAGTGGGCTGAAAAGGACTGGTATTGGCCATTTTGAATTTGACAACCAAATGGTTTACTATGCCAGGAATGACAAATTGAAAAGAAATGACGTAGCATTCATCATTTAAAAGAACATACCCAGATCAGTCACGAGGTGCAATGCAGTCTGTGATAGGATAATATCCATGCACCTACAGGGAAGAGCAGTTAATACCATGAATATTCAAATGTACACACCAACCACTAAAGTCAGTGAAGAACTGACTTTTTCAATCTGAAATTGGTCAAACATGCAATCAAGATGTATTGATAATTACAATACATGATTGGAATGTAAAGGTTGGGAACAAAAGAGGAAGAATCAGTAGTTGGAAAATCCTGCCTTGGTGATAGAAATGATGCCAGAGAGCGCATGATAGAATTCTGCAAAACCAATGATTTGTTCATTTCAAATACCTTCTTTAGACAGCACAAGTGATGATTACACACATGGACCTCACCAGATGGAATAAACAGAAATCAAATTGACTACATCTGCAGAAAGAAAGGATGGAAAAGATCTATGTTATCAGTCAAAACAAGGCCAGAGGTAGACTGTGGAACAGACCATCAATTGCTAATATGCAAATTAAAACTGAAGCTGAAGAAAATGCAAAAAAGGCCACAGGAGCCAAGATATGACCTTGAATATATCCCACCTGAATTTAGAGATCATCTAAAGAACATATTTGATACATTAAACACTAAAGACTGAAAACCAGAAGTCTTGTGGGATGACATCAAGAACATCATACAGGAAGAAAGCAAAGAGTCATTAAAAAGACAAGAAAGAAGTCAAAACGGATGTCAGAGAAGACACTGAAACTTGTTTTCCAACATAGAGATGCTAAAGCAAATGAAAGAAATGAGGAGGTACAAGAACTGAAAAGAAAATTTCAAAGGTCAAGAAGACAAAGTAAAATATTACAACAAAATGTGCAAAGACTGGAGTCAGAAAATCAAAAAGGAAGAACACGTTCAGCATTTCTCAAGCTGGAAGAACTGTAAAAAAAAATTAGGCCTAGACATTCATTATTGAAGGATTCTCTGGGCAAATTATTGAATGATGAAGAAAGCATCAAAAAAAAAAAAAAAAAAAGGAAGGAATACACAGAGTCACTGTACCAAGAGGAAAAGAGGAAATGATTGATGCTCATCCATTTCAGGAAGTAGCATACGATCAATAGCCAATGATACTGAAGTTAGAAGTCCAAGGTGCATTGAAGGAATTGGCCAAGACCAAGGCGCCAGGAATTGATAGAATAAAAATTGAAATCTTTCAAGAAAGTGAGGCAGCACTGGAGACACTCACTAATCAATACCAAGAAATTTGGAAGACAACTATCTGGCCGACTGATTGGAAGAGATCCATATTGTGCCCATTTCAAAGAGAGATGACCTAATGGAATGTGGAAATCACCGGACAATATCTTTGATATCCCATGCAAGTAAAGTTTTACTAAAGTTTATGCAGAAATCACTGCAAACATGCATTGACAGAGAATTTCCACAGGTGCAAGCTGGATTCAGAAGAGGACATGGGAAAAGGGATATCATTGCTGATATCTGATGGATTTTGGCTGAAAGCAGAGAATACTAGAAAGATGTTTACCTCTGCTCTATTGACTATGTATAGGCTTTTGATTGTGTGGATCATGACAAGCTATGGACAATATTGCAAAGTATGAGTATTCTGGAACACTTAATTTTGCTCACAAGGAATCTGTACATAGAGTAAGAGGCAATTGTTCTATTAGAACATGGGAACACTGAATGGTTTAAAATGAAGAAATGTGTGTGACAGGGTTGTATTCTTTTACAATACATATTCAACCTGTATGCTGAGCAAATAATCTGAGAAACTGGGTTATATGAAGAAAAATGTGGCATCAGGATTGGAGGAAGACTCATTAGCAACTTGCAATATGTAAATGATACAACCTTGCTTGCTGAAAGTGAAGAGGACTTAAAATATTTACTGATGGAGATCAAAGACCACAGCCTTCGGTTTGGATTACATCTCAATGTTAAGAAAACAAAAATCCTCAAAAATCCTCACCACTGAACCAAAAAGCAACATTCCTATCAAAGGAGAAAAGATTGAAGTTATCAAGGACTTCATTCTTCTTGGATCAACTATCAACACTCATGGAAGCAGCAGTCAATAAATCAAATGACGTATTGCATTAGGCAAATCTGCTGCACAAAGACTCTTTAAAGTGTTGAAGAGCAAAGATGTCAGCTTGAAGAGTATGGTGTGCCTGATCCAAGCCATTGTATTTTCAATAATCTCAAATGTGTGTGAAAGCTGGGCTGTGAATATGGAAGATCAGAATAATTGATGCTTTTGTGTTATGGTGTTGGAGGAGAATCTTGAAAGTGCCATGGGCTGCCAAAAGAACCAACAGATATGTGTTAGAAGAAGTGCAGCCAGAGTGCTCCTTGGGGGCCAGGACGACCAAACTTAAAATAGACTGAAAATTAAAGGATGGAAAAAAATATACCAAGCTATTTGCAATAAAAATTGCAATTAAAAGTGGCAATATTAATCTCAGTCAAAATAAACTGTAATGCAAAAATCAGCTTACGACTTTATTCTTGTCTCTTGTTTAAAGAATCAGTTGAACAACAGGACATAAACATAATAAATATCTATGCTACCAATGAAAGAGTATCAAAATACATAAAGAAATCCCTAATAGAATTGAAGAAATAGACAACTTTACATTATGAATGGGAGATTTTAATATAGCACTTTCAAAAAAAGGACAGAAAATGTCTCAGAAGAGAAACAGAGGAACTGAAAAACACAATCAACAAACTTGACCTCATAGATTTGTGCAGAGTATTCAATCCAACAACAGCATGTTGCACTTTTTTTTTGGTCCAGTACAAATGGAATATCCTCCAGAATAGACCATGTGTTAGGCCACAAAGCAAGTGTCCACAATTTTAAAAATATCAAAATTCTACAAAGCATCTTCTCTGACCTGAATGCTATAAACTTAGAAATTATCCATAGGAAGATCAAAAAAACAAAATCATACACATGGAAACTGAATGATACCCCATTTAAAAGCTACTTGGTAGTACAACAAATAAAAAGAGAAAAAAATTTCCTAGAAACAAATGAGAATGACAACACAACATAACAAAACCTTTGGGACACAGTAAAAGCAGGGCTGAGAGGATAATTTATAGCAATAAATACACACATTCAATAAGAAGAAAGAACCAAAATCAACACATCAACACATCTCCAACAATAAGACAAAGACTAGCAATAAAAAGCAACAGCCACTAGAAGAAATGAAATAATAAAGTTTAGAGTAGAAATAAATGAGATAGAAAACAGAAAAACTATAGAAAAAATCAACAATACAAGAAGCTGGTTCTATGAAAAGATAAACCAGTTGACAAATCATTGGCAAATCTAACAAAAGAAATGAGAGAGAAGATACAAATTTTACACATAAGAAACAACATGGATGATATTACAACAGAATCAATGGAAATGTAAAGGTTAATAACAGAGAACTATGAAGAGTTGTACTCCAACACATTTGAAAATCTAGAGAAATGGATGCATTTTTAGAAAAATACGACTGGCCTAAACTTATACAGACTGAAGTACAAAACCTCAATGGACCCATAACAAAGGATGAAATAGATCAGGTTACCAAAAAACTCCCAACCAAAAAAGTCCAGGCTAATATGGCTTCACTGGTGAATTTTACCAAACATTCAGGGAAAAACTGATACCTATTCTACTCAAACTATTCCAGAATATAGAAAAGAATGGAAAAGTTCACAATAAATTTTATGCAGCAAGCAGTATCCTCATACCCAAACCAGGGAAGGACATCACTAAAAAAGAAAATTATTGACCAATATCCCTCATTGACCAAGGAGTTCTGGCAGTGTAGTGGTTATGAATCGGGCTGCTAATCTTACTGTCAAGCAGTTTGAAACTACCAACTATTCCATGGGAGAAAGATGAGGCTTTCTGCTCCTGTAAAGACTTACAGCCTCGGAAATCCTGTACAGAGTTGCTATGACTCGGAACCAACTTCACGGCACATAACAACAACAACATCCCTCATGACCATAGATGCAAAAATTCTCAACAAAATCTTAGCCAGTAGAATTGAACATCATAAAAAAATAAAAAAAAATCGTGACCATGTGGGATTCATACCAGGGATGCAAGCTTTGTTCAATATTACAAAAACAATCAACGTAATTCGACACATTTAAATAAAAAAGGACAAAACCCACATGATTAAACTGATTGAAGCAGAACATGCATTTGACAAAATCCAACAACCATTCCTGATAAAATCATTCAACAAAGAAGGAATTGAAGGAAAATTCCTCAACATAATTAAGAGCTTATATACTGAACTGACAGCCAATGTCTCCCTCAGTGGGGAGGAACTGAAAGCATTCCCTTTGTGAGCAGGAACCAGACAAGAATGCCTATTAACACCACTCTTATTCAATATTGTGTTGGAAATCTTAGCCAGAGCTATAAGGCAAGAAACAGAGAGTAAAGGCATCCAAATTGGTGAAGAAGAAAACTATCTCTATTTGCATATGACATGATCCTATATAGAGAGAATCCCAAAGACTCAGTAACAAAAATATTGAAACTCATTGGAAGATTCAGTAAAGTGGCAGGGTACAAGATCAACATACAAAAATCAGTTGGAATCCTATATGCTAATAATGACAGCTCTGAAGATCAAAGAAGGAAGCAATACTATTTACAATCACCACTCAAAGGATGAAATATTTAGGAATAAATTTAACCAGAGAAACAAATGACCTATACAAAGAAAACTTCAAAACAGTACTACAAGAAACTAAAAGAGATTTACAAAAGTTGGAGCATATGCCATGCTCATGGCTAGGAAGACTTAACATTGTGGAAATGTCAAAATCACACAAAGCAATATACAGATATAATGCAATTCCAATCCATATTCCAATAACACTCATTGTTATTCCAATAACACTCATGGAAAAAATGATCACGAATTTTATACAGAAGGGATAATCAAAGCACTGCTTAAAAAGAAGAATAAAGTTGGAGGCCTGTCACTTCCTGATAGTAAACTTAGTACACAGCCACAGTGGTTAAAATAGCCAGGCATTGGTACTATGGAAGATACATAGATCAATGGAACAGAATTGAAAACCCCAAAGTAAATCCATCCACATAGAGTCAACTGATCTTTGACAAAGAGTCAAAATACAGTAAATGGGGGAAGAGTAAATCTCTTCAACAAATGCTGCTGCAAAATTTAAAATCGATTTGCAAACGAATGAAATAAGACACATAACTTACACCATATACATAATATGGATCAAAGATCTGAATGTAAATCCCAGAACTATAAAGATCATCAATGAAAAAATAGGAACAAACTTAAGGCTATCAAATTTGGCAATGATGAAATAGGAACAAACTGTAGGCTATCAAATTTGGCAAAAATCATACAAACAATAGAGAGCAAAATAGATGACTGGGACATACTAAAAATTAGAAAGTTATGTGCATCAAAATATTTCACCAAAAGAGTCAAAAGGGAGCCCAAAGAGTGGTAAAAAATGTTTTGCAACTACATATCAGTGGTGGTGGTGGTTATGTGCCTTGGAGTTGGTTCCAACTCCTAGTTACCCTGTGTAGGGTTTCTGAACAGAAAGCCTCATCTTTCTCCTGCAGAATGGCTGGTAGTTTTGAACTGCTGACTGTGAGATTAGCAACCAGACTTGCAACCACTACACTACCAGAGCTCCATCAGGGACTAATCTCTAAGCTTTACAGGAAACAACAACATATAGATAAGAAAACGACAAATAACCCAATTTTAAAAATGGGCACAGGACATAGACATGTCATCAAGGAAGATATTCAAGCAACAAACAAAAATATGAAAAAAATGTTCACTATTACTAACCTTAAGAAAGATGCAAATCAAACCAATAATGAGATATCATCTTATAACAGCAATACCAACGAAGTTCAAAAAAGCAGAGGACAACAAATGCTGACTAGCATGTAGAGAGATACGGACCCTCTTACGTTGCTAGTGGGATGTAAATTGATTCAATCACTCTGGATAATGGAATGGGACTCCCTCAGGAAACTCAGAATAGAAATATCTTATGATCCAGCAATTCCTGTACTTGGTATGTAGCTACAAGAAATGTAAGTAGATATATGCACACCAATGTTCTTTGCAACTCTATTCAGAATAGCAAAATGTTCTAGACAGTAGTATGGATAAACAAACTTTGGTACATACACACTACGGAATACTATGTTGCTTGAAGAATAGTGAAGAAGCTGCAAAACACCTTATAATATGGATGAACCTTGGGGACATAGTGTAATGTAGACATTTAAATGGGATAGAAAAGAATATTTGGAAAGATGATTACATAAATCTGGTAAGCCTATAACTTATTGGATTATCCCTAGAATGTGCCCAGGGAAACAGGCTTCATGTTAAGCCTTTATGGAGTATGGGACATTATGTGGAATACTGAGCCTTACCCAGAACATACGGAGGTGGGACATTCCCTACTGAAAAGACATGCATACCAACCTGGAACGGCTAGAAGAACAGAAGATACTTCTTTAAAGAAAGACCAAAAGGCGTGGGGGAGGGCAGGTTGGGTGGAAGCACACTGTTTGGCTGTGAAAATATCATGCAAGCTGTTTGCCCTGGAGTCATCAAGGAAAGAAAACTCAACCCCTTATGGTAAACACCTTTCTAAGACTGAAAATCAAAGGGAACACATGAATAGTCTTGTATGCTTGCTGGCAACCATCCTGATCAACTTCAGTGTAGAAGGGGAGGAAATTTAGCAAAGAAGACATGGACTGAGATTGACCATATTCTGTAGATGCCTGATGACCTTGCAATGAGAGAAGAGGATGGGCTAGCTGGTTTGAAGTTCAGGGATATGTGTGAACTCCTAATCCCAAGAACATTGATGTAGCCACCGGGAGCTAGAGGTAAGAGTGAATGAAGCAATCAGCTGGTCTGAAGAGGAGGAAGTCATGTGAGAACTCCCAGACTTACACACAGTGCCCATTTGACCTGGCGTGGGTGGCTTGTCAACCAGAATTTGACCAGAAATATTACACAAGGAGTAAGCATAAATTGCTACAATCTGATAAACTGGACCTTTGCTTATGGGTGAAGCCATGCAAAATTCCAACCAAATAAGGAAGGATTCTTCATATCAAGGATCAAGCATGCCTCCTTAGTACACTGGGCTGATAGGGACAGATAGCTCAGAATTTGTCTATGAAAATTTGAGGGCTACAAAAAGCATGAAGTTGCTGACTTATAAGCTTTCATTAGGGTGCTTATTTTCAGGACATGGGGAACATGTCAGAACAGAAACCCTACTGAGTAGTTTTCCTCTTGTCCAGATGGGTCTGGTGATAAGGGGCATAGTATTTTATGATACAACTGTGAGTAATTGTTATCAGGTCTAATTGTGATCATCACAACTGTAAATGTAGAAGAGGGAAAACTAACAGGTGGGAACAGTTAATCTGTCATTTCAGGAACATAGGGCCCTAGGACCATCAAGAGAGAAGAGTATGTGAGGAGCTAGGGATCCTAATCAGAAAAGCAGTGACAATAGAGATGGTGGCAAAGATGATGTCATAGAAAGAGCATCAGAGGACTATAGACCCATGGACTGAGAAAGGCAGTGCACTTGTGGGTAGAAAAGTGCTTGCAAAAAGTGCCCTTTAGACATTTAAACGAATATGTATTTTTGATGTGGTATGTGTGCATTAAAAAAAAAAAAAAAAGGTAATGGATATAAATACTGTTGGCTAAGAGTGCTTGGAGGGGATTGTAATCATTACAATGATTTGCTGAATGTAAAACTCAAGAACTGCTCTGTAATCCTTCACTCACTCAATACACAATAAAAGCTTTTTTTAAAAAAAGTCAAGAAAAGGTTTTCAAGTTACAATAACATTCTATGATCATTACCAGTGGTGGGAGGGAAGGGAGAATTATTTAATGGTTGGAGTGCAGGTAGGTGCTAACGGGTGACAGGGAATTCAGTTAAAAGAAAAAAAGTAAAAAATAATAATAAAAAAAGAAAAATGTCTATCTTTTGTTTTTCTTTTTCATGTACTTGAAGGAAAACAATGTATATTTGTTTTCTTTTTAGAGACAAACCACTGGGAATTTTCTCACAAAGAAAATCTAGAAAAGAATGGGAGACGGGGTAAAAAGAAGAGAGACAAAAATATTTGGAAATGAATAGTGGTGATCGCTCTGAGGCATGGGGAGTGTACGTGGGAAGCTGAATTGTACATGTAAAGGTGGTTGAAAGTGTAGATATTTTGTTGTATATATATTGCTACAATAAAAAGTTTACTTTAAAAAAATGTCCTAACTATTGTCTAGTTGCTTGTGGCACTTAAGAACAACCATAAGGTCTGTGATTCAAAGCTACCAGCTATTCCTTGGAAATCCTATACAGGGTTGTTATGAGTTGGAACCAACTAAACAGCACTTAACAACACCAACAACAATATTTAAAAAATTGTGTTACCTCCTGTCCGGTTGTTTATGCTTAGGCACCGGTTTTAGTACTGGATTATCCCTGAATGATCTGGGTTAATTTTCCTATTCTTGGAAAATGTTTAGCAATCCCAGTTTTGTGATAGAAAAGGGTATATAGTATAAAGTATGAAATATTATAGGAAATATGTTCTAACCACCAGATGAATATAAGATACCAGATATGCCTTGGGAGGCTATTTGGATTTTTGAAATAATTGGCGCCTCTTGTGTTACTACAATTGCATAGGTATACTGAATCCTACATCTTGGCACTTGAATGGTCATGAGTATATGGATGCAGAAAGTGGTGCTGTAGTATAGATGTAACATATGTTTTCTACAGAGTAAGATACTAACTGTGTGCTTCGTGTGAGTCGTATTTATTGTATCAGCAAAATTAAAAAGCTGTCACTTAATGTGGATACTGGCAAAGTATGTATGGACCTATTTGAGCATGTCCTATAATTATACTTACTGTCATTAAAAATAAAAGAGAGGTGGAGAGAGATTCAGCAGTTGGCTGGACTTCAGGAAGTAAGGCAAGTCTTGATCAGTTGCGTTTATTTCAATAAAACTCAAAACATTTTTCCAGTTAAAATGTCAACTGTGTGGTGGATATCCTAGTCCTCAATAATAGACCTAGTATGGTGCTGTAGGATAAGCATTGGACTTGTAGCCACAAGGTCAATAGTTCAAACCAACTAGTCACTCTCAGAAACCGTAGATAGGGTCACTGAGTCAGAAACAACTCAAAGACATACAACAACAATCAAGACTATGTGAGTATGTGTGTAGAAACCAGCTATATTATTAACGAAGCTAGAATCACAATTTTTTTTTTTTTTTTTACTGGTATAAAACAGGTAAAACCAAGGTAATTAAGCTACCAGGTTATGAATATCTGATTTATAGATAACTAGTACTTTCACTTAAATATTATGTAAATTTATAAATTCCCTTAAATATGTAAATTTGTCAAAAGTAGGGATATGAGCCACTCCCTGCTACTAATTCCACAGAATTTCTGAGACAACTTCATTTTACTTACAGATCAACTGATGAGTTGGAACCACTAACTTTGTTAAAGTATAAGTATAGCCTTATACTTTACTCACTGCAACACCAGTGCTCCTATTCTTGCTATAAAGTTAGATTAAATATGAACCATATACACCTATTCTAAGGAGCTCTAGTAGCGTAGTGGTTACGAATCGGGCTGTGAACCACAAGGTCAGCAGTTCGAAACTACCAGCTGTTCCGCGGGAGAAAGATGAGGCTTTCTGCTCCCGTAAATATTTACAGCCTCGGAAACCCTGTACAGGGTCACTATGAGTTGGAACCGACTCCATGGCACATAACAACAACAACACCTGTTCTGGCTTAGTTACAAATCCGATTTAAAGACACACTTAAGAACAGGTCTGGTAACAGGGCACTGCCTGTATACTTCAAGGTAGTTGTAAACTTTTTTCACCCACTGTTTTTTCTATGAGTAGACCAGGCTCATTTCAATAAGAAGTTTGGGTTGAAGAATTAAAGGAAGTAATATTAGAAACTAAATTGGAAATGAAAGCTAGAGCTAACACATGAAGACCATACAATATTAAATTATAATTTTTTAGCCTTCTCTTTTCCTATTTTGATTCCTATATTTTAACCTTGTTGTTATGTGCCGTGGAGTCAATTCTGACTCATAGCGACCCTGTACAGGGTTTCTAAGGCTATAAATCTTTACGGGAGCAGAAAGCCTCATTTTTTCTCCCACGGAACAGCTGGTAGTTTTGAACAGCTGACCTTGTGGTTTGCAGCCCAATTGGTAACCACTACACTACCAGAGTAGTGCTCCTTGGATGCCAGGATGGCTAAGCTTCGTCTCTCATACTTTGGACATATTGTCCGGAGGAAACAGTCGCTGGAGAAGGAGTCATGCTGGGTAAGGTGGAAGGTCAGAGAAAAAGAGGAAGACCCCTAACGAGATGGATTGGCCAGGTGGCATCATTGATGGACTCAAGTGTGGCAGCGGTAGTGAGGTTGGCCCAGGATCAGACATTGTTTCCTTCTGCTGTGCATGGAGTCGCTATGAGTCGGTTCCGACTTGATGGCACCTGACAACAACAACAACAACGCTACCAGAGCTCCTTATTTTAACCTTAGAATACATTATTTCCCAACTTGATTGGTCATAAGAATCACAAAGTTTGCTTGTTAAAAAGATACCTGACTCCTCTCTGGTTCTGATTCAGAGGTATGGGTCAAGGTCCTGGAATCTGAATTTTTAACTTGAGTTTCAAGTGATCATTCAGAAAATGTGATTTAGTAACCTGCCTAGTGTCTCTGACACTAGTGGGGATATATACCTTCTTCATTTCATATAAGAAATCATTTATTGAGCAATTTTGGGGAGGAAGATAGTAGAGGAATAAAGTTGTGTCTTCCCTTCAAGAAATTTTCCTTCATAGTTGAAATGTGCCTCATATTGTTAGTATTTCTATGAATTGCTAGAAATAATATAGCTGTCTTATTAAAGAGTCGTGATTTGATTTATTGATTTTATAAAAGACACACATTTCAAAGTACTGATTGTTATGCACTTGGGTCAAAAAAAAAAAGATTTATGATGTCTCTTTTCTTGATTCTGTGTGTTTTCTAGTTTTCTATATTTAATCTGGATTTTCATTCTTCTGAATATAGACTTGTTTACATTAACAACTAAAGCCAGTGATAATGAAATTGAAGAATCCTACATTTCTTCTTCAGTCTGAAATTGATCAAACATGCAATCAAAATGTATTGATAATTACTGGTGATTGAAATGCAAGGTTGGAAAGAGAGAGGAAGGATCAGTAATTGGAAAATATGGCCTTGGTAGTAGAAATGATGCTGTATATCGCATGAAAGGATTTTGCAATTCCAGTGACTTTTCATTGCAAATAACTTTTTAAAACAACATAAAAGATGACTATACACATGGACCTCACCTGATGGCATATGAAAAAATATAAAATTGACCACATTTTTGGGAAGAGGTGGTGGGAAACTCCATCTCATCAGCCAAAATAAGGCCAGGGGCAGACTGTGAAATAGAACACTTGTTGCTCATATATAAGTTCAAGGTGAAGCTTAAGAAAATTAAAACAAGTCCATGAGAACCAAACTATGAACTGAATGAACATATCCCATTGAAATTTAAAGACAATTTCAAGAACAGATTTGGTGAATTAGACACTAGTGACTGAAGAATATACGAGTTGTGAGTTGACCTCAAGAACATTATACAGGGAGAAAGTAAAAGGTCATTTAAAAACAAGAAATAAGGAAAAGACCAAAATGCCTGTCAGAAAAGACTTTGAAACTTGATTTCTAGTGTAAAGATGCTAAAGCAAATGGAAGGAATGAGGAAGTAAAAGACTGAACAGAATTTTTAAAAGGGCAGTTCTAGAAGACAAATTTAAGTGTTATGATGAAATTGGTAACTTGTAGCTAGAAAATCAAAATGGAAGAGCACGCTCAACATTTCTCAAGCTGAAAATACTAAAGAAAATTCAAGCCTCATGTAGGATGCTATGGGCTGGTGTAGCACTATAGGATCAGCACTACACTGTGATCCATCCACAAGGTTGACAGTTCAAACCCACAAGCTGCTCTTTGGAAACCCTATACGAGGTCACTATGAGTTGGAACCAACTCAACAGCACTTAACAACAACATGGTCAAAATACTGAATGATGCAGGAAACATCAAAAGAAGGAATACACAGAGTCATTGTACCAAAAAGAAATGGATGATGTTCAACCATTTCAAGAGGCAACAAATGATCCAGAGCCAATAGTACTGAGGAAGAAATCCAAAGTGTACCAAAGGCATTGGCAAAGACCAAGGCTCTTGGAATTAATGAAATACAAATTGAAATCTTTCAACCAAATGATGTAGCACTAGAGACACTCACTCATCTATGGCAAGAAATTTGTAAGACAGCTATCAGGCCTACTAAGGAGCTCTGGTAGCATAGTGGTTACGAAGTGAATTGTGAACCTAAAGGTCAGCAGTTCGAATCTACCAGCTGCTCCATAGGAGTAAGATGAGGCTTTCTGCTCCTGTAAAGATTTACAGCTTCAGAAACCCTGTACAGGGTCGCTATGGGTTGGAACCAACTCGACGGCACTTAACAACAACAACCAGGCCTACTGATTGGAAGAGATCTATATCTGGGCTCATTCCATGCCAGTAAAATTTTGCTAAAGATAATTGGAAATAGCTTCAACAGTACATCTACAGGGAACTACTATTTGCTATGAGTTGGTACCAACTTGATGGCACTTGACAACAACAACTAGAGGTTCAAGCCAGATTCAGACAAGGATGTATGCATGAATGAAAGCTCTGCTGACATTAGATGGATTTTGGCTGAAAGCAGAGAATTCCAGAAAGATATTTACCTGTGCTTTATTTACTATGCAAAGCTTTTAATTATGTGGATCATAAAAAGGTATGGACAGCATTTTATAGAAAGAATTTTCTGGAGCAGTTAATTGTGTTCATGAGGAACCTATACATAGACTAAGAAGTGAGCAAGGTGATATTGAACGGTTTAAAATCAGGAAAGGTGTCCACCAGGGTTTTATTTTTTCACCATACTTATTCAATCTGTATATTGAGCAAATAATCTGAGAAGTTTGATTATATGAAAAAGAATGTGGCATCAGGATTGAAGGAAGACTCATTAAAACCTATGTTGTGCAGCTGATACAACCTTGCTTGCTGAAAGTGAAGAGGACTTACAATACTTATTGATGAAGCTCAAAGACCACAGCCTTTAGTATAAGTTGCACCTCCATGTAAAGAAAACAAGAATCCTCACCACTGAACGAATAAATCACATCATGCAAAATGGAAAAAAAGACTGAAGTTGTCAAAGACTTCATTTTGCTTTGATCTATTATCAACACTCATGGAAGCAACAGTCAAGAAATAAAATGACATATGCATTAGGTCTACCCATTACACAAGACTTCGTTAAAATATTCAAAAGCAAAGATGTCAATTTGAGAACTAAGGTATGCCTGACCCAAGCCATGTTGTTTTCAATACCTTAATATTCATATGACAATTAGACAGTCAATAAGGAAGATCATAGACAAATTTATACGTTTGAGTTACACTGTTGGAGAAGAATATTAAAAGTACTATGTACTGCTAGGAGAAGAGCCAGTATACTCCTTTGAAGCCTGGATGGCCAGATTTCTTTTCTTACACTTGGGACTCATTATCAGTAGAACCAATCCCTGGAGAAGGACATCATGCTAGGTAAAATGAAAGCTCAGCGAAAAAGAGGAAGTACCCCAATGACATGGACTGGCTCAGTGACAACAGTAGTGTGCTCAAGCTTAATAATGATTGTGAGGATGGCTCAGGACTGGGCAGTGTCATGCTCTGTTGTTCATAAGGTAGCTATGAGTCAGGACTGCCTGGGCAGTATCTAACAACTACAGTAACATTCCCTAACTATTTAATATATCTACTGTTCAAAATCTTACTTTGGAAAGTATTTTAGAAAGCAGGAATATTTGAATTTTATATTAAGAATCTTGGCTCCTTATCTCTTATGTCTAAGTTGTTCAGGAAAAAAACCCCAAAAAAACACCCACAAAAACTCTCTAAATACCTGTATTTTCATGCTAGCTCAACCCTGTAAAGGCATTGTAGCCTCAGGTTTTAACTGAGAGTATTCATTGGGGCATTCAAAGCAAACTAAAAGAGTTCTCAAAAGGAATATAAGTCATCATTAAGACTGTGTTCATACATGCAAAGTGAAATGAAAAATTGTAGTAATTATCTGACTAGTCCAAGCCCTGAACATTTTTGCCTGAAATATTTAGATTATGGAGCCTATAAACATGGATTCTAATAATTAGAAGAAACTAAAAAATCCTCTAATTCAACTGCTTCATTTCATAGATGAGAAACAGACAGTTATTATTTTTTAAATTATAAGCCAAAAATATTCCTTTATGGTTACCTCATGCAAAAAAAAAAATTTTTTTTTAAAGCCTGTTAATTTTCTCACTTTTTATTACGTTTTGCTTGAGATCCTGGTTCTAATTCTTATTTGAAATCAGCTTCTCTTGGGCATCTGCAACCTGAATTGGAAATACTATTTTTCTCTCTTGGGAAACTGTGATGCTTAGATTGGCATGACTGAATATAGTGTGTCAAGTGATTCAGATCCCTGGGTGTTAAGCATCCTACCTTAGAAACTTGTTATGTTCTCAGCATTCACCTTCCCTCTCCTGATTTGAGCACCTTCCAGTTTATTCTTCACTATTGGCTTTTCTGTTCAATTTAGTTCAGTCTAATGTTCTTCTGATTTTTTTTTTCTTCTAAAGGACAAGAAGTAATGCTCTAATTTAGAGGTCTCAAGTACCATTTCTGCCCATTCTTCATCAGAGATTGCACTATTCAAGCACTTTGCCTTTTTTTTTTTTTTTTTTTAGATGAATGCCCTAATTTGTTCCTGTGATACAGACGAAGAAATCTTAAATCTATATTAAAAGGTCTCATCACCAGTCTCAGACACTTTGGAATATGGAATAGAATGAAAACAGCAGTGAATGAATAAAAGGGTCTCTCTGCTTTAAGGAATGACAGCCCATAAAAATAGAAGGTAAAAATAGCTTTTTTGAATAGATAAAGGGAACCTCCAAAGATACCCCAAATCATGTTTGTCCAAAGATGGCTGAACTTCAAATTGTAATTTACATTAAAAACTAAAGGTATGAGAAATTATTTGGAAAACAAAAGATATTGATAAGTAATTACAGTCACTATCTAAGGTAATCTTTATAAACAGATAAAGAAACTCAGATAATCAAAAGTCATATTTTATATGATTAAGATCCACTTTTTTGACACCAAATCTAGCATTAGGATGTAATAGCATTAGAAGATAATGTGGAAATGTTTGAGTAAAGATAGATTCAAATATATTTCACATAATGTAAACTGAGCCTGACTTATTAGATATTGGCCAAGATTTGTCTGAGCTGACCTCTCTGCTTTGAATTTAACTGGCCCAGCAGATTCCCTTGATAGCTGGTTGGGTCCAACTGCCAACCTTTTGGTTAATAGTTGATGGCTTTAATCACTGTGCTACCAGGATTTCTTAGTTTAAGGTGGGGTCATTTCTGTTCTTTTTATTTAACTTATAAATACAGAGATAGACAGTTGTTCCAGCATCATTTATTGAAAAGCTTTCTTTCCTCATTAAATTGCTTTCACAGATTTGTCAAAAATTAACAAATTTTAAAAGTATAGGTCTATTTCTGGAATTTTTGTTATTTCTGTTTGTCAATCATTTGGTCAATACCTCACTGATCATATTCTCTAAGGGTTGAAATCAAGTTATGTCCCAATTTGTTCTGTTTCAAGATTGATTTTGTTCTTGTAAGTCTTCTGTATTTCCCTATAAATTTTAGTTACAACTTGTCAGTGATACAATTTGGGGAGAATTGCCATGATGAAAATAGACATTTCTCCATTCATGATGTTGTTGTTGTTATGTGCCGTGGAGTCGGTTTCGACTTATAGCGACCCTGTACAGGGTTTCCAAGGCTGTAAATCTTTACAGGAGCAGAACGCCTCATCTTTCTCCCGCAGAACAGCTGGTAGTTTCGAACTGCTGACCTTGCGGTTCGCAGCCCGATTCGTAACCAGTACGCTACTAGAGCTCCTTATCTCTTTATTTTATTTTATTGTGTTAGCATTGCTTTGTAAATTTAGTTTTGAAATGATCACTTTCTTTGAAATTATTTCTAAGTATTTAGATGTATATGAATTTGCTCTTATTACAAATGGCATCTTTAATGTTTTATTCTATAATTGTCTGCTGCTAGTATATTGATCTTTATATTGATATTGTACCCCATGACATTGCTAAATTTATGTATTAGTTCTAGTATTTTTTAAATTAATCGTAGAAATTTCTATGTATCTAACCATACTTTCTGTGAATAAAATAAGGTTTCAATGTTTATGCATTTATCACCAGTCCTCACTTTATTGCATGGTTAGCTTATTTCTGTAAATTACTGAACAGAAATATTGTTAAGTGAACATCTTTGCCCTTTCTCAATATTAGGAAAAGTGTGCTATGAGTCGGAACCGACTCCACGGCACACAACAACAACAACAACAACATTAATTGAGATGAGCATAACTTTTCCCCTTTATTTTGTTATGGGTTAAAGTACATTCATTCATTCATTTATTTTTTGTTTGCTGATTTTTACATTCTTAGGAACAATCCTACTTGGATGTGTGATATATTTTAATAGGGTGTTGAATTTCATTTACCTGTATTTTGTTACTGATTTTTGTGTCTATTACTAATACCTATTGGTCCATAATTTTCATGTGCTTTTCAGATTTTGGCATTAGGATTATGAGTTGTAAAGTACTCTTTCTTCTTGTATTTTGAAATAATATTGGTACCATAACTTCATTAAGTACTTGATAGAATATATTAATTAAACATTCAGGTCTTAAATTTCTCATTGTAGGAGGTTTTAATTTCAATTGTGTTTTATACAAATTATATAGGATTATACAAATTTTTTAGTTCTTTTTATGTCAGTTTTGAAATTTTGTGTTTTTAGGTAACTATTCTAATTTTTAAGGAGCTCTGGTAATGTAGTGGTTACAAATCAGGCTGCTAATCTCAGCGTCAGCAGTTCAAAAACTACCAGCTGATCCATGGGAGAAAGATGAGGCTTTCTGCTCCTGTAAAGATATACAGCCTCGGAAACCCTGTACAGGGTTGCTATGAGTTGGAACCAACTCCACAGCACATAATCACCACACCACCACCACCACCACCATACTAATTTTAAAGAAATAAATTCATGAGATTTTAAATTTGATGATATACACTTGTTTATGTTGTGGCTGTTGCTAGGTGCTGTCCAGCTGACAATGACTCATAACAACCCAATGCAAACAAAGCAAAATACTACCCAGATTTGTGTCATCTTCGTAATTCTTGTTACGTATGAACACATGCTGCTACCACCATGCCAACTCATGTTGTTGGGGATCTTCCTTTTGTTTGTTGACCCTCCACTTTACCAAGCATGATGTTTTTCTACAGGGACCTGTCCCTCTAGATAACAAGTCAGAAATACAAGAGAAGTCTCCTCATCCAGATTCTACAAAGTATTCTGATTTTACTTCTTCCAACACAGATTTGTTTGTTCTTCTGGAAGTCCATGGTACATTTAATAATTTTCTCTAATGTCATAACTCAAATGCATTAATTCTTTTACAGTCTTCCTGATTTGTTAACCTTCCTGATTTGTTAAAAAGCACATTATGTTTTGAAAATAACATGGCTTGAATCAGATGCACCTTGGTCCTCAAATTGATAAATTTGCTCCTAAACACTTCAAAGAGGTGTTGTGCAGATTTGTCTTAAGGTATGTGTCATTTGATTTCTTGACTGCCGCTTCCATGAGTGCTGATTGTGGATGCAAGCAAATTAAAGTGTTTGGCAAATCTTTTCTCTATTTATCATGTTGTTACTTATTGGTCCAGTGGTGAGGATTTTATTTTCTTTACATTGAGGTAAAATCCAAACTAAAGGCCGTAGTCTTTGCTTTTCATTAGTAAGTATTTTAAGACCTCTTTGCTTTCAGCAAGCAGGGTTGTATAATCTGCATATTAAAAGTTGTTAGTGATTTTTCCTCCAATCCTGATGCCATTTTCTTTTTCACATAATCTAGTTTCTCAGATTGTTTGTTCAGTATGAAAAATGGTGAAAGCATATAACCCTGGTGTACACATTTCCTGATTTAAAAACATTCAATATTCCTTTGTTTTCTTCGAACAACTGCCTCTTGGTCTATGTACAGGTTCTGCATGACCAAAACAAGTGTTCTGGAATGTCCATTCTTCACAATGTTATCCATAGCTTGTCATGATCCACACAGTTGAAAGTCTTTGCATAGTCAATAAAGCACAAGTAAATATCTTTCTGGTATTCTCTGCTTTCAGTCAAGATTCATTGGACATCAACAGTAGTAATATTCCTAATTCTGTGTCCTCTTCTCCATCAAGCTTGAATTTTTATACTTCCTTGTTAACGTACTATTGTAGTTGTTT
>NW_006408707.1:3831172-3837129 GCF_000296735.1 Chrysochloris asiatica
TTGAATGATTAATCACATTTCAGTTCTGTATCCTGTCTTAATCACATCCTCCCTTTGTGACATCCTGAGTGAATTACATCCTTTCTTTGTAACAAATCCCTCCCTAAAAAAGAGAATAAAAGGCCAAGGTAGAGTGAATTCTGCATGCAATGCTGTGCAATGCTGGGCAATGCTAGGCAATATGTTTGCAGATCTGTCCACCTGCCAGCTTGCATCATATCTGTGTGTCTTTCTTTTTTGTATATATTTTGTCTCTCTCTTTCTCTATCGCTTTCACCGCCAGATATCCCTTCTTCGTGACACCCACACTTCCTTGTCGAGGCAGGACCCCGACATAGAACCTCAACATGGAGGCTTGCTTTTTGCAAATGCCTTCAATGCAGCTTTGAAATCTGCCTTCAGTAGCAATGGTTTTTCATCATATGCTACTTCTTTAAATGTTTGAAAATAGATCGTTTCTTTTTTTTGCAAAATGACTCTGTGTATTCCTTCCATACTTTATTCATGAGTCAATATTTTGTCCATGTTGTTATTGTTGAGTGCAATCTAGTGAGTTTCAGCTCTTAAGTTCCCTGTGTAGGGTTTACAAGGAGCCATCGGTGGGTTTCAACAGTCCAGTTGTTATTCTACAGTGCCATTTTGCACATAGAATTCTTCAACATTTTCAACTGAGACTTGAATTTATTTTCATTTCTTCTAGCTTGAGAAATGCTGAGTGTGTCTTTTCCTTGTGAGAAATTTGTCTGTCATACTGTGTTGCTGCGATGCTGGAAACTATGTCGCTAGTATTTTAAATACCATCAGGCTTTACCCATCATGGAAAGGTTTAGTGGCATTTTCATTTAAGCAGACTAGGAATAAGGAGACACAGACTACTTCTGAATATTGATCCACTGAAAACCTTATAAATAGCAGCAGAATGTTTTCAGATATAGTGCCAGAAGGTGAATCCCTCAGGTTGGAAGTTGTTCAAATATGACCGTAGGAGAACTACCTCCACAAAGTAGAGCTGACCATGATGAGAATAGAGTAAAGCCTTCAGGACCTTTGTTTGTTGAGGAGAAGCAGTAGTGAACATCCTTTCATGAATCGGAACACAGAAATTATGAAGTACTGATCTAGGAAAATTGGTAATTGTCAAAAATGAAATGGAATGCATAAACATTGATGTCCTAGGTATTAGTGAACTGAAATGGATATGTATTGGCCATTTTGAATCTGACAGTCATATGGTTTACTATGCCAGGAATGACAAATTGAAGAGGAATGGTGTTGCGCTCAACATCAAAAAGAACATTTCATGATATACCTTGAAATACAATTCAGTTTGTGATTGTTGTTGTTGTTGTTAGGTGCCACCGAGTAGGTACTGACTTATAGCGACCCTATGCATGAAAGAACAAAACACTGCTCAGTCCTGTGATACTCTCACAATTGTTGTCACATGTGAGCCCATTGATACTACCACTTTGCCAGTCCATATTTCTGGGGCTCTTCCTCTTTTACTCTGACCCTCCACCTTACCAAACATGATATCCCTCTCCAGTGACTGGTCCCTCCTGACATATGTCCAAAGTATGAGAGACGAAGTTTGACCATCCTGGCCTCCAAGGAGCACTCTGGCTGTACTTCTTTCAACACACATCTGTTTGTACTTTTGCAACCCATGGTACTTTCAATATTCTCCTCTAACACCATAACTCAAAGGCATTGATTCTTCTATTATCTTTCATATTTTCTCATGCATATGCTATTACTAAAAATACCATGACTTGAATCAGGTGTAACTTAGTCCTCAAGCTGACATCATTGCTTTTCAATACTTTAAAAAGGTCTTGTGCAGCATATTTGCCTAATGCAATATGTCATTTGATTTCGTGGCGGCTGCTTTCATGAGTATTGGTGGTTGATCCAAAAAAACCGTTTTTGACAACCTCAATTTTTCCTCCATTGATAAAAATGTTGTTTATTGGTCCAGTGATAAGGATTTTTGTTTTCTTGACATTGAGATGCAATCCATACTGACGGCTGTGCTCTTTGATCTTCATCAGAAAGTATTTTAAGTCCTCTTTACTTTCAGCAAGCTAGGTTGTATGATCTGCATATCTCAGGTTGTTAATGAGTTTTCCTCCAATCCTGATTCCATGTGTTTCTTCATAGAACCCAGCTTCTCAGATTATTTGCTCAGCATACAGATTGAATAAGTATGGTGAAGAATACAACCCTGTCACACACCTTTCTTAATTTTAAACCACTTAGTGTTCAAACAACTTAGTTTCAAACATGATCTGTTCAAACAACTGCATCTTGGTCCATGTGCATATTCTTCATAAGCACAATACATGTTCCGGAATACTCATACTTCACAATGTTGTCCATAGCTTTTCATGATCCACACATTTGAAGGCCTTTGTGTAGTCAATAAAGTACAGGTAAACATCTTTCTAATATTCTCTGCTTTTAGCCAAGATCCATCTGACATCAGCAATGATATCCCTCATTTCATGTCCTCTTCTGAATCTGGGTTGAAACTGTAGAAGTTCTCTGTCAATGTATGGTTGCAGCCATTTCTGTATTACTGTGAGTAAATTTTACTTGCATGGGATATCAATGATATTGTCCAATGATTTCTGTGTTCCATTCAGTCAACTTTCTGTGGAATGGGCTCAGATACGGATCTCTTCCAATCAGTCAGACAGATAGTTGTCTTCCAAATTTTTTGGCATAGATAAGTGAGTGTCTCCAGTGTCACCTCACTTTCTTGAAAGATTTCAATTTGTATTCCATCAATTCCTGGTGCCTTGTTCTTTGCCAATTACTTCAATGTACCTTGAACTTCTTCCTTCAGTATCATTGGCTCTTGATCATATGTTACCTCTCAAAATGGTTGAACATTGACTATTTCCTTTTTGTACAGTGACTCTGTATATACCCTCTATCTTCTTTTGATGTTTTCTGCATTATCTGATAATTTTCTCAGAGAATACTTTAATAAGGAAAGTTGAGGCTTGATTTTTTCCCCACATTTCCTCAGCTTGAGTAATGCTCAGCAAGTTCTTCCCTTTTGGTTTTGTATCTCCAGATCTTTGCATTTTTTATTTTAGTATTTGACTTTGTCTCCTTGAACTGAGCTTTGAAATTTTTTGTCCATCTCTTGTGCCCCCTCAGTTCTTCTAATTGCTTTATCATCTCTACCATGGAGAGCATGTTTCAGTGTCTCTTCTGACATCCATTTTGACCTTTTCCTTCATTCTTGTGTTCTTAATGACTTTTTGCTTTCTTCCTGTATGGTGTTCTTGATGTTATCCCACAACTCTTCTGGCATTCGATCTTTAGTGTTTAATATATCAAATCTGTTCTTCAGATGATCTCTAAATTCAGGTGGGATATATTCAAGATCATATTTTGGCTCTTGTGGCCCTTTTTTCATTTTCTTCAGCTTCAGTTTGAATTTGTATCAGAGCCATCTACTACTGTCTGTTCCATAATCTGCCCCTGTCTTTGTTTTGGCTGATGATATGGAGGTTTTCTACCTTCTCTTTCCAGAGATGTAGTCAGTTTCATTTCTGTGTATTCTAAATGGTGAGGTCCCAGTGTATAATCTTCTCTTATGCTGTCTAAGGTAGGTTTTTGAAATGAACAAATCATTGGTTTTGCAGAATTCTATCATGGGCTCTCCAACATCATTTCTATTACCAAGGCCATATTTTCCAACAACTGATCCTTCCTCTTTGGTTCTAACCTTTGCATTCCAATCACGTATAATGTTCAAAACATCTTGATTGCATATTTGATCAATTTCAGATTGAAGAAGTTGGTAGAATTCCTCTATTTCATCCTCCCTGGCTTTAGTGGTAGTTGCGTAAATTTGAATAATAGTTGCATTAACTGGTCTTCTCTGTAGGCACATAGATATTATTCTATCTCAGACAGTGTTGTACCTCCTGACACATTTTGATATGTTCTTTTTGATGATTAATGCAACACCATTCCTCTTCAATTTGTCATTTCCTACATAGTAAACCCTGCGATTGTCAGATTCAAAATGGCCAATACCAGTCCGTTTCAGCTCACTATTGTTGTTGTCAGGTGCCATTGAGTCGGAATCAAATCATAACGACCCCATTCATAACAGAACGAAACAATGTCCGATCCTGGGCCAACCCCACTACTGCTGCCACACTTGATGCTATCAATGATGCCACTTGGCAGATTCATCTCGTTGGGGGACTTCTTCTGTTTCTCTGACCCTCCATCTTACCCAGCATGACATCCTTCTCCAGCAACTGTTCCCTCCTGACAATATGTCCAAAGTATGAGAGGTGAAGCTTAGCCATCCTGGCCTCCAAGGAGCACTCTGGCTGCACTTCTTCCAAAACAGATCTATTGGTTCTTTTGGCAGTCCATGGCACTTTCAGTATTCTCCAATGCCACAACTCAAAGGCATCAATTCTTCTATGATCTTCCTTATTCACTGTCCAGCTTTCACATCCATATGAGGTTATTGAAAATACCATGGCTTGGGTCAGGCACACCTTAGTCCTCAAGCTGACATCTCTGCTCTTCAACACTTTAAAAAGTTCCTGTGCAGCAGATTTGCCCAATGCAATACGTCATCTGATCTCTTGACTGCTGCTTTCACGAGTGTTGATAGTTGATCCAAGAAGAATGAAGTCCTTAACAACTTCAATCTTTTCTCCGTTGATAAGAATGTTGTTTGTTGGTCCAGTGGCGAGAATTTTTGTTTTTCTGACATTGAGATGAAACCCATAGTGCCTAAGATATTGATGTTCATACATTCCATTTTGTTTTTGACAATTTCCAATTTTCCTAGATTCGTACTTCATGCATTCCATTTTCTGTTTATTAATGGGTGTTTAAAGCTGTTTCTCTTCATTTTGAGTTGTGCCCCATCAGCAAATGAAGGTCCTGATGGCTTTATTCTGGAGGGCTTTACTCCATTTGCATCATCATGGTTAACTCTACTTTGAGGAGGCACCTCTTCCCCAGTTGCATTTTGAGTGCCTCCCACCCTGAGGGCTCATTTTCTGGCACTATATCTGACAGTGTTTCTCTGCTATTCATAAGGTTTTCTTCAACTAGATTTTCTGAAGTAGTTCATCTGTCTTTCTTTCTAGTCTGTCTTTGTATGGAAGCTCATCTGAAACCTGTCCACTGTGGGTGACCCTGCTGATATTCAAAATAGCCATGGCATAGCTTCCACAATCCCAGTAACTCACAAGCCACCACAGTATGACAAACTGACAGATAAGTTATAGGCTGTTTGTTATAGATAATATTAATATGCCTACATAAAAGACCAGTTAATACCACTAATATTAAATACATGCACAAACTACTGGAGACAATGATCATGAAACTGAAGAATTCTACCAACTTCTTCATGGAGCTCTAGTTTCATAGTTATTACAAGTCGGCCTGCTAATATCAAGGTCAGCAGTTCAAAACTACCAGTCAGAGAAAGATGAAGATTTCTGCTGCAGTAAATATTAATTGATCAAATAATATTTTGAATTAGTACTACACAATTTCATGAATAATGTGTAAAACATAATATCATATTTCAATTTGCACAATTAATATATTTTGTGCTGTTATTGATACACATTTTACTTCTACATATGGTATAAATTCCAAGATTGTTGTTGTTAGGTGCCATCGAGTCAGTACAGACTCATAGCAACCTTATGCACAAGAGAATAAAACATTGCATGGTCCTGGGCAAACCTCACAATTGTTGCCACACTTTAGCCCATTGATGCTGCCACTTTGCCAATCCATCTCGCTGGGGGTCTTCCTCTTTTTCTCTGACCCTCCACCTTATCAAACATGATATCCTTCTCCAGTGACTGGTCCCTACTGACAATATGTCCTGAAGTATGAGAGATGAAGTTTGGCCACCCTGGCTTCCAAGGAGCACTCTGGCTGTACTTCAT
>NW_006408707.1:3837552-3841680 GCF_000296735.1 Chrysochloris asiatica
ATCAGTAAATATTTTAAGTCCTCTTCACTTTCAGCAAGCAAGGTTGTATCATCTGCATATCGCAGGTTGTTAATAAGCCATCCTCCAATCTTATTTTAAGGAGCTCTGATAGTGTAGTGGTTACAAATTGGGCTGCGAATCAGAAGGTCAGCAGTTCAAAACTACCAGCTGTTCCGCAGGAGAAAGATGAAGCTTTCTGCTCCCGTAAAGATTTACAGCCTCGGAAACCCTGTTCAGGATCGCTGTGGGTCGGAACCGACTTGATGGCACTTAACAACAATCTTATTTTAAATTATCAGTACTACTTTATAGAAACAGAACTTAAAAAAGAAAATGTCTCATATTTACTTTTATTCACCTTCTCATTGTTTCCTTTGCCTTCGGCTGATCAGTCTGTTATTGTGTAGCATGTTTTCTATACCCAAATTAATATGTGTCTATTATCCTTATGAGGTTGCTGCAGAATCAGAACTGGAATGTGAACCACTAGGTCAGCAGTTCAAATCCAAAAGCTGTTCCTTAGAAACCCTCTATAGGGTCACTATGTTTCAGAACTGACTCAGTGGCACTCAAAACAATTATCTAGTTGGATCCTGGTTAGACTGAGGATAAGCACTGAACTACTAAACATAATGTCTGTAGTTCAAACCTACCAGCTGCTCCTTGGAAACCCTATATATGATTGCTAAGAGTTGAAAGAAGCTTGAAGGCACTTAACAACAATTATGTAATTAAAGGAAGTCTGGTAGTTCTGTAGGATAAGCATTGGGCTGCTAACCACAAGGTCCTTGGTTCAAATCCACCAACTGCTCCTCACAAGATAAATGAACTTTCTATTCCTGTAAAGATTTACAGTCTCAGAAACCCTGTTGTTGTTGTTGTTAGCTGCCATTGAGTCGGTACCGACTCATAGCAATGTTTTGCACAGCAGAATGAAACACTGCCTGATCCTGGGCCAACCTCACTATTGTTACCATACTAGAGCCCATTGATGTTACCACTTGTCCAATCCATCTTGCTGGGGGTCTTCCTCTTTTTCTCTGCTCCTCCACCCTACCAAACATGATATCCTTCTCCATAAACCATGTTGTTGTTGTTGTTGTTGTTGTTGTTATGTGCTGTGGAGTTGGTTCCGACTCATAGTGACCTTGTACAGGGTTTCCGAGGCTGTAATTCTTTACGGGAACAGAAAGCCTCATCTTTCTCCCCCGGAACAGAAACCATGTAGAAGGTTGATATTAGTAAAAATTGACTTGATGGCAGTGGATTTGTTTTTTGCTGGGTTATAATCAAAATGGATGTCAGAAGATATTCTGAAACCTGCTCTCCAGTAAATAGATACTAAATAGAAGAAATAAGGATGTAAAAGAATTTAACAGAAAATTTCACAAGGCAGTTTGAGAAACCAGTCAAGTATTATAAGGTTACTTGCAAAGACCTAGAGTTAGAATCATTTCTCAAGCAAAAAAGTATTGAAAACAAACAAAACTAAAAATCTCAAGTCTCAGCTAGCCATATTGAAGGACTATTGAGCAAAAGATTGAATGATGCAGAAAGCATCAACAAAAATATGGTAGGAATACACAGTCACTGCACCAAAGAGAGATGGTCGATGTTCAACCTTTCAAGAGATAGCATATGATCAAGAGTCAATGGTACTGAAAGAAGCAGACCAAAGTGCACCAGAGGCATTGGCAAAGAACCAGGCTCTAAGAATTAATGGAATACAATGGAAATCTTTCCATAAACTCATGAAACACCGGAAGCACTCACTCCTCTATGCCACAAATTTGGAAGACAGCTACCTGATCAACTGATTGGAAGAGATCCATAATTGTACCCATTCCAAAGAGAGGTAACTCAATGAAATGCAGGTATCATTGGGGAATATCACTTATAACACATGCAAGTAAAAGTTTGTTAATGAAAATTCAAAAATGGCTGTAACAGTGTGTTGACATGGAGTTGCCAGAATCTCAAGCCTGATTCAGATGAGGATATGTAATGACGGCTAGCATTGCTGACATCAGATGAATCTTGGCTGAAAGCAGAGAATACCAGGAAAAAATTTACCTGTGCTTTATTCACTACACAAAGGCTTTGTGCTGTGTGGATCATGACAAGTTTTGGACAACATTGCAAAGAATGAATATTCAGTAACAGTTATTTGTGTTCATGAAGAACCTGTACATAGATCGAGAAGCAGTCGTTATGATAGAAAAAGGGGACACTGAATAATTTAAAATTAGGGAAGGTTTGCACAAGGATTGTATTCTTTTACTATACTTATTCAATTTGTATGCTGAGTAAACAATCTGAGAAGTTGAATTATATGAAGAAGAACGTGGCATCAGGATTGAAGGAAGACTCCTTAACAACCTGTGATATACAGATGAAACAACCTTGCTTGCTGAAAGAGAACAGGACTTAAGATACTTATTGATGATGATCAAAGACCAGAGATTTCGCTATGGGTTGCAACTCAACATATAGAAAACAAAAATCCTTACCACTGGAACAATAAACAGCATCATGTTAAATGCAAAAAAGATTGAAGTTATCAAAGACTTCATTTTGCTCAGACCCACCATCAAATCTCATGAAAGCACCAGTTAAGAAATCAAATGATGTATTGCATTATGTAAATCTGCTGCACAAGATCTCTTTAAAGTGTTCAAGAGCATAGATGTCGGTCTGAGGACTAAGTTGTGCCTGACCTAATTCATGGTATTTTCAGTAGTCTCATATGGGTGTGATATTAGGACAATGAGTAAGGAAGACTATAGTAGAATAGATGCATTTGAGTTATGGTGTTCAGGGAGAATATTTAAAACGGATTTCTAGAAAAAAAACCAAACTAATCTGTATTGGAAGAATTACAACCAGAATGCTCCTTAGAAACCATGAGGGCCAGACTTCGTCTCTCATACTTTAGACATTTTATCAGGATGGACCAGTCCCTGCAGAAGAACATCATGCTTGGTTAAGTAGAAGGTCAGTGAAAAAGAGGAATCCCCCAATGAGATGGATTGGTATAGTTCCAGTGACAAAAGGGTCAAATGTTAAAACTGTGAGGTTGGTGCAGAACCAGCAATGCTTCATTCTATTGTGCATAAGGTTGCTATGAGTTGGAACTGACAGGAGTGTCCCTAACAAAAAATAGTCTTTCTTTGTTTTGGTTTTAGTAAGTTTGATTATGATATATCTGAGTGACTTTTTTTTTTAGGGACTGTTCTGTCTATCATGGGGCTTATTGGGCTCCTTGGATGGATATCTTTTCATCATTTATGATATTAGAAAATTTTCTTCTAACAAATCTTCAACAGTTTACTTTGTGGGTTTTTTTTGTTTTGTTTTTTTTTTCCCCTCCTCTAGGCCTGAAATGATTATCACTCATAAATTTTTCCTTTTAATTATATACCACAGAATTCCTAAGCTTTCTTTATTCCCTTTTCTCATTTTTCCTCATGCAAATTGGTGTCAAGGGATTTGTCACTGATTCACTGATCTGTGCTTCTACTGTTTTGATTCTACTCACTTGCCCTTCCAACATGTTATTTACACCTGGAATTTTAGCATTAATGCTCTGAATTTCTAATTGCTGTTTTTATATGTTTTCTAACTGCCTATTATATAAAGATTGTATCAGGATCGATATTAAAATTTAAAGTGACACTTTCTACATAAAACCAAATGGCCACCCCTCGTCTGTCTGTCTTGCTGTGGTAGATTGAGTTGCTGTGATTCTGAGGGCTCTGCCACGGGTCTTTTAAATAACCAGCAGAGTCACCCATGGTGGACAGGTTTCAGATGAGCTTCCAGACAAAGACAGACTAGGAAGAAAGAGTGACAAACTACTTCCTAATCACTAGTCACTGAAAACTCTATGAATAGCAGAGAAACACTGTCAGATGCAGGACCCAAAAATGAATCCCTCAGGTGGGAAGACGCTCAGATTGCGACTGGGAAAAAAAATGCCTCCTCAAAGTAGAGTTGACTATGATGACATGAATAGAGTTAATCTTGGGGGAGAAAAGCCCACAGAACCTTCATTTGCTGATGGGCCACAACTCAAAATGAAGAGAAACAGCTATAAACATCCATTGAAAATCGGAACATGGAATGTAC
>NW_006408707.1:3841855-3842998 GCF_000296735.1 Chrysochloris asiatica
GATAGGATAATATCCATGTGCCTACAGGGAAGCCCAGTTAATACCACTATTATTCAAATTTATGCACCAACCACTAAAGCCAGTGAGGACGAAATAGAAGAATCTACCAACTTCTTCAATCTGAAATCGATCAAACATGCAATCAAGATGTATTGCTCATTACTGGTGATTGGAATGCAAAGGTTGAGGAAGGACCAGTAGTTGGAAAACATGGCGTTGGTGATAGAAATGATGCTGGAGAATGAATGGTAGATTTCTGCAAAACCAATGATTTGTTTATTTCAAATACCTTCTTTAGACAGCATAACAGAAGACTATACACATGGACCTCGCCATATGGAATACATAGAAATCAAATTGACTACATCTGTGGAAAGAGAAGATGTAAAAGCTCCATATCAGCAGTGAAAACAAGGCCAGGGGCAGACTGTGGAATAGACCATCAATTACTGATATGCAAATTCAAACTGAAGCTGAAGAAAATGAAAAAAAATATGACCTTGAATTTCTCCCACCTGAATTTAGAGATCATCTGAAGAACAGATTTAATACAATAAACACTAAAGACCGAAGACCAGAAGAGTTGTGGGATGACATCAAGAACATCATACATGAAGAGAACAAAAAGTCATTAAGAAGACAAGAAAGAAGGAAAAGGTCAAAATGGATGTCAGAAGAGACTCTGAGACTTGCTCTTCAGCGTAGAGATGCTAAAAGCAGATGGAAGAATTGAAGAGGTCCAAGAGCTGAGCAGAAAATTTCAAAGATCAGCTCGAGAAGATAGAGGCAAATATCACAACAAAATGTGCAAAGAACTGGAATAAGAAAACCAAAAGGGAAGAACACGGTCAGCATTTCTCAAGTGGGGGGAACTGAAGAAAAAAATCAGCCGAGACTTTCGTTATTAAAAGATTCTCTGGGCAAATGATTGAATGATGCAGAAAGCCTCAAGAGTAGATGGAAGGAGAACACAGAGTCACTGTACCAAAAGGACATTGTTAATGTTTAACCATTTCAAGAGGTAGCATATGATCAAGAGCCAATGATACTGAAGGAGGAAATCCAAGGTGCATTGAAGGAATTGGCAAAGAACAAGGCACCAGGAATTGATGGAATAAAAATTGAAATCTTTCAAGAAAGTGA
>NW_006408707.1:3856040-3866922 GCF_000296735.1 Chrysochloris asiatica
AGGACTTCATTCTTCTTGGATCAACTATCAATACTCATGGAAGAAGCAGTCAATAAATCAAACAATGTATTGCATTAGGCATATCTGCTGCACAAGATCTTTTTAAAGTGTTGAAGAGCAAGGAAGTCATCTTGAGGACTAAGGTATGCCTGACCCAAACCATGGTATTTTCAATAACCTCATATGCATGTGAAAGCTGGACAATGAATAAGGAAGATGGTAAAAGAATTGATGCTTTTGAATTATGATGTTGAAGGAGAATATTGAAAGTACCATGAGCTGCCAAAAGAACCAATAGATCTGTTTTGGAAGAAGAGCAGCCAGAGCTCTCCTTGGAGGCCGAGATGGCCAAACTTCATCTCTCATACTTTAGATATATTGTCAGGAGGGACCAGTCACTGGCAAAGGATATCATGTTTGGTAAATTGAGGAGTCAGAGAAAAAGAGGAAGATCCCCAACTAGATGGATTGGACAAGTGGCAGATACATGGACTCAAGCGTGGCAACAGTAGTGAGGTTGGCCCAGGATCGGGCAGTGTTTCATTGTGCTGTGCATAAAGTCGATGGCACCTAACTACAACAACAAGATGCGTTTGCTACTTTGATTGCTAGTTTGCTAACATTGAGGTGCTCCTTACCTGTCTCCAGATGGGTGGACAAATTGGTGGGAGTTTATTCTGAGTTCTTGTTTTCTGGTTGTGAAGAACAACTGAGGGCAGTGTGAGCAGGCATAGTTTATTATCTATAGTTAACCTAGTAGTACTAGAGTGGGTGGTAACAATCACACATCTGGTGGGGCAGTAAGTGGTAGATGTGGATTACTAGTGAGGAAACATCAACTTTCCACTAGGATCGGGTGGAGGGAAAAAAAAAAAAAGAGTAGTGCATCAATGGTCATCTGTGCCTATAAGGTGGTAGCCACACTGAGCTCTATCTACTGGGACAGACAGCAAAGACAGCAGTAATGGATGATAGCTGTTGAGATATCTGTGAGACATGATGCCCATGGAAGTGACTGGATCCTGATGTGCTACCTTCATTTGTGCATACCCCCAAGTTCAGAAGTAATAGGTGCAAGCGTGGTCTGTGAGAGCCTGCCCTATCAATCACAAGGGCAAGGGGAACAGAGGGGGCTGAGTGTGCTGGGGGTGCAGTGTGGTCTGTGGCTGTTAGAATGTTTAAGTGGTCTAAACGACCTGGGTGGTGAGGCCTTGTAAAACATAATTCATACTGCTATGAATGATATCTAATCAGTTTCCACCCTAAGATAAATTAATCAGAAAAATCAGAATTTATATGTACAGTTATTTCCTTTAATCTTTAATGGATGGTACTATTATGTAGAAGGAGCTTTGGTAACTTAGTGGTTACAAATCGGGCTGTGAACTGCAAGGTCAGCAGTTCGAAACTACCAGCTGTTTCGCGGGAGAAAGATGAGGCTTTCTGCTCCCATAAAGATTTACAGCCTTGGAAGCCCTGTACAGGGTCACTATGAGTAGGAACCGACTCCACGGCATATAACAACAACAACTATTATGTATGAAAGAGTGGTGATTCCATAAGAAAAACACTGGACTGTGGACCACAAGTTCCACTGTTGGAGCCTGCTAGCTGCTCTGCAGAAGAAAGATGAAACTTTCTGCTCCCTTGAAGATTAACGCCTCATAAACCCTCCGCAGGGTCACTACAAGTCATAACTGACTTGACAGCATATAACAACAACAAATTATTATATATATGTTGCCCAGAAGAAAGAAAACATTTAAAATAACGTTCTACAATTTATACATATAATCTTGAAACATAAGAAGTTAATGAAAAAGAAATTTTACATGCATATTAATTGCTCTAATGCTGAAAATCTCCTAAAAACCATTGCCTCATAGTGACCTATGAGGACAGAGTTAGAGCTCCCATGTAGCACTACAACATATGTACTGAACCTCAGGTCAGTTTGAACTGCAAGGAGGATGATGCAAATTCACCAATTGCTCCTTGGAAACCCTATAAAGAGTCACTATGAGTCTGAATTGATTCAATGGCACTTATCAATAACACTGCTTATTCTGGATTTTAATTTTACCAAGGTAAGCTTTTCCTATTTGTAATGAATTTTAATTTTAAATTTAATAATAATTTAAAAATAAAAATCTGATGTTTTTATAAGGACCATAATGCAAATGCTGTTAGTCTTAGTGCTGTAGCTCTATACAACAATTTTAGGAGAACAACAATCTCTAAGTTTTAACCAAATAATCAAGATGATTTTATTAAATATTGTGTATTTGTGACTATGGGCATCTGCCAGCAAATAGTAGTCATATACATAAAATAATTAAATGGATGTTAAGTAATCAAAATTTCTTTGCCTATATATCTCACATCTCTTAAAATAATACATATTTGATAAGCACTTATGAAGTGAATATATGAAATTGTTGTATTTTTGATAATATTCACAGCTTAACCATGACTTGAAACTTAGAAAGTCAGAGTTTTAGTGTTGGCATTGCTGCTTTGTTATTTGATGATTATTCCATGTCCTGAAAAAAGTAAAATTATATATATATAATTGTATCTGTATGATTGGACACCTGGTATTGGCACTGTAGGTTCAGCACTGGACTTAGAACCCCAGGTAGACAGTTCAAACCCATCAACTACTCCTTGGAAACCCTATCCTGGGTCACTATGAGTTGGAACTGATGCAATGACACTTTACAACAATAACAACATATATATAGATGGTGGTTGTGGTTATGTGCCACTGAGTCGGTTTTGCCTCCTAGCAACCCTATATGGGGTTTCTGAGGCTGTAAATCTTTGCATGATTCAGCTTGGAAGATAACTTTGAAGTGCAAAGAAGAGAAGGCATGTTTTTCTCCTATAGCTCTGGGACATGGCTGCTCTATGATGTGGTTTTATTCTACATGTTTCCCCACAAAATGTGTGAAGCAAGAAGGAAGCTCCTGGCAAATATAAGTAAAATGATTTCAATGGCAATTTTTTCAAAGTAATCTCAATAGGTTAAAATAAAAAAAGTGTTCCTTAGAAGAGAAATTCACAAATTCTGCTGTGGAATAAGTGTGGTTAAGTGCCATTGAGTCGGTTCTGACCCATAGCGACCCTGTATAGGGTTCCCAAAGAGCGACTGGTGAGCTTTAACCACTGACCTTTCAGTTCAAACAGCTTTGCAGTCTGAGGCATTAACCCACAGAGCCACACTGGCTAATCACAAAATTGGTGGTTAAAACCCATGAGGCACTCCTCAGAAACCCTATATATTCATTATAGGGTTGATGTGAGTCAGAACTGACTTGTCAGCATGTAACAAAAAGGCAACATAGTAGTACTATTAATAGTAAAAGCAGCAATGTCAATGACAAATCTATTTTGTTTTATATTGAGATAAAATTTTATGTAGCATGATATTTGTCATTTAAACCATTATAAAGTATACAATTCATTGGTTTTCAGTGATTTCACAATGTTGCATAAACCTTACCTCTATCTAATTTTAGAATATTCCTATCACCCCCAAAAGAAGCACACTACTGTTAGGTTGTGGTT
Organism: Chrysochloris asiatica; assembly: GCF_000296735.1. Lineage (NCBI taxonomy): Eukaryota > Metazoa > Chordata > Mammalia > Afrosoricida > Chrysochloridae > Chrysochloris > Chrysochloris asiatica. The sequence goes on from NW_006408707.1 coordinate 3,859,611, forward strand.
GTTTGTTGCAGTTAAGTCAATTCTGGTTCCTGGCAACCCTACATTTTCAGAGTAGAATGCTTTATAAGGTTTTCAAGACTGCTACCTTTTAGATGTAGATGAATAACCAGTTTGGTCTTCCAAGGTGCCTTTTTGTGAATTTGAATAGCTAACCTTTCAGGAGGTAGAAGTTAAGTGCTTAACAATTTGCATTACTTAAGGATTCCTGCTAGTTGTTTCTGCTAATTTATTCTAATTATTATTCCTTAGCAATTACTAATCTACTTTCTGTCTTTACTGATTTGCTAATTACGGGCATTTTCAAAATATATGGAGGGTTTTAGTGAATGACTTTTTCACTTAATGTATTGTTTTCAAGGTTCTTCTATTCCATTGTTGTTAAGTACCCTGGAGTCCGTTCAGGCTCATAGTGACCCTGTACAGGGTTTCTGGGGCTGTAAATCTTTATGGGAGCAGAATGCCTCATCTTTTTCCAGCGGAACCGCTGGTAGTTTCAAACTGCTGACCCTGAGGTTGGCAGCCCGACTCGTAAACCACTATACTACCAGAGCCATTTATCGTTATCAGCACTTCATTCCTTTTCTTACCTGAATTATTCCATTGCATGGACATATAGCATTTTATTTATCTAATTGTAGGTTGATGAACATGTGTGTTATTTCCATTTTTGGTAATAATGAACAATGTTACTATGAATATTCATGATAGATTCCGTTTTTCTTGGGCATAAACTTAAGAAAATTGATGGGCCATCAGTAGTTCTAGGTTGAACTATTTGAGGAACTGTTAAAAATGTTTTCTAGAGGGGCTACACCATTTTACATTTTGTCCAGAATCTAGAGGGTTCCCAATTTTTCCACGTTTGCCAAAATTTGCTTTCTTTTAAATTTATTTATTTTTTTTGCCATCCTGGTGAGTGTGAAGTGATATTTTGTGGGTTTGATTTACATTTCCCTAAAGGTGCTCAGGTAGCATAGTGGTTACGAATCGGGCTGCTAACCTCAAGGTCAACAGTTCGAAACTATCAGCGGTTCCGCGGGAGAAAGATGAGTCTTTCCGCTCCTGTAGCAAAGATTTGCAGCCTCCAAAACCCTGTGCCAGGTTACTATGAAAGGGAACCAATTCTATGGTACTTAACATCAACAACAATGTCCTGGTGTGGGCTAATGTGTCAGACTATGTCAGACTGCAAAGTTGTTTGAACTGCAAGATTCTAGCTCACCAGGTTCTCCTTGGAAACCCTATACAGGGTTACTATGGATTGAAATAAACTCAGTGGCACTTAACAACAAAGATTAATAGTGGAGACCTGATGTGGCACTGTGGGTTAATGCGCTAGACTGAAAAGTTGATTTGAACCACAAGGTTGGCTGTTCAAAGTCACCAGCTTCTCCTTGGAAACCCTATACAGGGTCACTATGGGTCAGAATCAACTTGACAGAACTTAACAACAACAAATGATTAATAATGATGTTCAGCATATTTTTATGTACTTTCTGGCCACTTATTTTCTTTGTTTGCTTTGTCCTGTTTTTAATTGAGCTGGACACAGAAAACCATCTAATAAATGTTCAGAAAATATTTTCACCCATTCTATAGATTGTCAACTCTCTTGATAGTGTCCTTTGATGCAGAAACATTTTTATTTTGAGGAGCTCAATTTGTCTATTTTTTACTCATCTTTGGTGGTATATTTAAGAAATCATTGCTTAATTCACAGTTATGAAGAATTAAACCTTTTTTTTTTAGAGTTTTAACTTATACATATATATAGTTCTTTAAACCATTTTGGATTAATTTTGTTTTATATGAAGAGAAGTAGATGTCCAAAAACATTCCTTTGCATGCAGAAATCCAGTTACTCCAGTCCCATATGTTGTAAGACTATTCTTTTTCCATTTAATGGTCTTGTAATAGTGATTGTGAATCAATTGACTATAGATGAATGGGTTTAATATTGGTCTCTTCCAATTCTATTCCATTCTTATGCCAATACAACAGCTTTTTTGTTTATTGTTGCTTTGTAGTAAATTTTGAAGTCAGCAAGTGTGAATCCTCTAATTTTATTCTTGCTTTTCAAGATTGTTTTCATCATTAGGGGTCTCATAGTTTCATTAAAAAATTATGATTTGCCAGTTTTTGAACATCTATGTATGTTGCTGTTATTAAGTGCCGTTGAGTCGGTTCCCACCCATAGCGACCCTGAACAGGGTTTCCAAGGCTGTAAATCTTTACGGGTGCAGAAAACCTTATTATTCTCTCATGGAGCAGCTGGTAGTTTTGAACTGCTGACATTGTGGTTCACAGCCCGATTTGTAACCAGAGCTCCTTTCTTGCTAATTAAATAAATGCTCTCTCATTTCAATGTCATGCCCCCACCCCCTTGCAGTCCCCACCCCCTTGCTGATGACACCAGTGTGCTATGATCTCTTTTACCTTTTCTATATCTGCTAATGGATTTAATGGTTATCAGTGAATACAAAGTAAAGTATGTGGCTTACAGGGAAATGATTGCCCTCTGAAGAAACCTGTCAGCCTGTTAAGCTATTTTAGTTGAGTAAAGGACAAAGACCTGCTTCTGACCATTAAAACCTAAAATAGCCATCAGGAGATGGTTACCCACCTAAAACAGTGGCAATACATGATGTCCACTGCCTGCAGAGGGTTTTTTTTTCTGCTTTTGTGACCCACTTTACCTTTTTTCTACACTTTTTTATGACCTCCTTTCTCCACCTGGTCTCTTTTCAAGCTGTTTGGCACATAGTCATAACTTTCCTATTAGTTTTTAACCCCAGCAAAGAGGAACTTAAGCATTCTCCTTCTAAGGTGTTAATGGGGTGTTCTTAGATACTTTCTAATAATACCCTTCGTCTTTCATACTTCGGACATATTGTCAGGAGGGACCACTCACTGGAGATGGATATCATGTTTGGTAAAGTGGAGAGTCATAGAAAAAGAGGAAGACTCTCAACTAGATGGGCTGGCACAGTGGCAGCATCAATGAGCTCAAACGTAGCTACAATTGTGAGGTTGGCCCAGGAGCCAACAGTGTTTTGTTCTGTTGTTCATAGGATCACTGTGAGTCGGTACAACCTTGATGGCACCTAATAACAACAAAACCAACACTACCCTGGAATGGTTGCCTAACTGGTAAATTTTGGCTGATTAGGAAATGTGCTGTTTTACTCATATCTCTGTTCTGTTTATTCTATATGTTATAAATGCCTGTTAACCATTCCATTAGAACAGTACCTGATCTGTGCTCTACTCCAACGGTATTCACTAAGAGCTTGTAGATACAGTACATTGCAATCACATATTTGGAAGGCATAAGAGGTTGACATTATTCTCATTTTTTAAAATGAGACAAGACATTTAACAAGATACCATATTCCAGGATGAAAAACAGTTGAGTACAGGTAATCTCTGGGTTGTGACACAGATCCTTTCCTAAGAATGTATTTAAATCAAATGTAAAGATAAGTTGTAACAGATGCATAAAGTTTTTTCTTAGCTTTGCTTTTGACTTGATTTAAAAGCTCTGGATGCAGCAAGTGATGATGACTGATGAAGAATTTGTTACAAATAAGATTGGTTCAAATGTTTCAAAGTAAAGGGACATTTATATAAAACGTAAGAACAGGATGTTCATACTCTGAGGTTCATAACTTGGGGATTTACTGTAATTAAGTTTGGAGCTACACCTGTACCAGCCTGATCTTAAACCCTGTGTCCCCTAAAATAAATGAATCATAGAGAGTTTTGTATTCAAAATACTAAATTCAGCATCTACTACATCAGTGTTTCTCAAATGTTTCTGCCTATGAAAATTACCAGAAAATTTGGTAAATACAATGATCTTCATACTACTTTTTATGAACTGTTACTTCTCTAGAATTATATTCTGCATACAACATAAAATCACTAATTAGAAGATTTTTTTATTTAGTTAAAATATCCATGCATTCCAGAGCAAGATGAAAGAAAATTCTAAGCATTATGGTTGAGAATGAAATGACCCTAGGAAAATGTGAGTAAAGAAGATTGAAGAATCCCCCCCTAAAACCAGGTGTGCTATTGGCCATGCAAAAGCATTTAACTGTGTGAATCAAAACAAACTATGGATAACATGTCAAAAATGGGAATTCCAGAACATAACTGTATTCTTATGGAACCTGTACATAAATCAGAGTCAGTGGTTCAAATAGAACAAGAGATAGTGAATAATTAAGAATTAGGAATGTTGAGAATCAGGGTTGTATTATTTCAATCTACAGGCTGAGCAAATAATTCTAGAAACTGGATTATGTAAAGAAAGATTGGTGTAAGACTGCTTAACAATATGTGGTATGCAGATGATACAATCTTGCTTGCTAAATATAAAGAGAATTTGAAGCACTTATTGATGGAGACCAAAGACTGCAACCTCCAGTATAAATTGCTCTTATATGTATAGAAAACAAAATTTAAATAATCTGCTTCATAATAAATAGAGAAAACAGTGATGTTGTCAGGGATTTCATTTTGTTGTTTTTAAGTGCTATCAAGTTGGTTCTGACTCATGGCAACCCTATATAGAGTTCTGAGGTTGCATATTTTTGTGGGTACAGAAAGTTTCATCTTTAGCGCTCAGAGCTGCTGGTGACTTCAAACCACCAGAACCACCGTACTTATAGATTTCATATTACTTGGATCCATAAGCAATGCTCTTGGAAGCAACAGTAAAGAAATCAAGGGATAAATTGCATTAGTTAAATCTGTTGCAAAAGATCTTAACGAGGTTAAAGAACAAAGATATCACTTTGTGAACTAGATCATGCCATGATATTTTCAATCTCCTCAAATTCAAGTGAAAGTTAGGCAATGAATACAAAAGACTGAAGAACTGATAAATTTGAATTATGGTATTGGGGAAGAGTATTGAATATTGAATATGGCAGAAGAATGAACAAATTTGCATTGAAAGAAATGTTACCAGAATGCTCCTAAGATGTGAGGATGGTGAGAATTTGACTAACATACCTTGGCCATCTTATTAGGAGATCCCAGTCCCTGGATAAGGACATTCTGCTTGGCAAAGCAGAGAGTTATCGAAAAAGAGGATGACCTTAAACAAGTTGAATTTACACAGTGTCTGCAAGAATCGATTCAAGCATAACAATGGTGAGGATGGTGCAGGATTGGGCAGTGCTTTATTTTGTTGCACGTGGTGTCATTATGAATCCAAACGGACTCAACAGCACTTCACAAATCATGATGATGTAATTGGGATATAATGAATTCTTTTTCTGAAAATATGGCTGATTCTATCTCTCAAAAAAGCTAAGGAAGGGAAGTGCATGCAGTTAACTTTCGTCTCAGATTTGTATTCTGACAAGTCCTTCAGTAATAAGAGATTTCTGGCCAAGAAATCATCCAAGAATCATCCCATTCACCAACTGAATCAAATGAAAACTGATAATTGTATCAGGTATAACACTAAGAGACATTGGAAAAGAACCAATTGTGTCTATAAGGAGTTGCATAGGAAGTGACATACAAATTTCATTCTATCAAGTTCATTAGCATATTACCAATCAAGCTAGAAATTTTATCACTGTGTGATCAATTGGACATGTTTTACTAAGAAAATTGTCATGTTTTTCCTTTTTCCTTTGCTTTTATGTTTCCACATTAATAGGTTGGGCCAATAATAAATACGTGAGACTTTTTTTTTTTAAGAGAAAGAAGCTGTAGAATGTAGTCTAAGTTACAGCAGGTAAGTGAACTGGATCATCTCCCTGATTCCTTACAATTCGTAGAATCTAGGACTATAACATGCACTTCATTGTTGTTGAACTCTGGACAAGGTTTTTAGCAATGTTTTATTTGAAAAGGAGAGGGCTGACTAGTTTTAGAAAATACTTATCGTCATTACCTCTAACTTCTGTTTGCAGCACACTTCTATTGCTGTATATTGAAAAAGTGCACTCTTGTGCCTTAGCAAAGTGTACTGTCTCCTTGAGGTAGTTAGTTTATTTACATTATCTTTTTATTTGTCCTTGGTCTACATCTCTTATTGGAAAAGGTTCTGCTATTAATCCTTTGTATATTAGTATGGAATAACATCACTTTTTTTCTCCCAGAGTGATTTTTATATTGACTTGTAGAACAGAAGAGTTTATTTCTCATAGAGACTATCAGAACCATTTGAGTCACCTTGTTTCCTATCTATAAGGTCAAGAAGAGGATGTCAGTGTTTCCTTCTTAGTCATCACCACTGTACTGGGTGAACAGATGTTATTTTACTTGTTATTAAAATAGTTACAAATGATTGAGGGTAGAATATCTATTAAGCGTAAACTCTTCTAGTGTATTATATATGCTGAGTTAGCTTTATCTATTATTAGATTTGTTGTTGTTGTTTTTGTTAGGTGCCAGCCAGTCAGTACTGACTCATATTAACCCTACGCACAACAGAACGAAACATTGCCATGTCCTGTGACAACCTCACAATCACTGCTACACTTGAGTCCATTATTGTTGACACTGTACCAGTCTATCTTGTTGGGAGTCTTCCATTTTTTTCGCTGACTTCATTTTACCAAACATTATGTCCTTTTAGGAAATTTACTTTCCCATAATTCCCAATGAGTATATCTACTAAAAAAAACCCCAAATGCTCTTTTTTAGATTATATAATGATCTGTAAAATGTTATGCCATAAAATTAGATGGAAAAGCTAGATAAAATTTGTAAATAATTTGATCTAGCTTTCAAATAAATGAGGAAGTTGTTGTTGTTAAGTGCCATTGAGTCAATTCCGACCCATAGCGACCCTGTATAGGGTTTCTGAGGAGCAGCTGGTGAGCTTGAACTGCCAACCTTACAGTTCAAATGGCTTTACCGTGTGGCACATTAACCCACAGTGCCACACCAGGACTCCAAATAAGAAAGGGGAAGACTTAAATTATTAGCAGCAGAAGATGTTAGTTATTAGATATAGTGACTCATTTTTATTTTCTCTTTTATATTTTTCTGTATTTCCTAAATTCTCTATAATAACCAGGTGCCATTTTCCCAATTAGAGAAGGAATCCCTAAAATTACAAATCATATATTCTAACTCTGATATTATATTTGAACACGATATTTTTACTTCTTTCTTCCACTACTTTGCCTTTAGTTATATTTTCTATTTTCCCCCTTTCTTCTGTCATTCTACCTGAATATTTCTTCTTTGTTGTTGTCAGGTGCCATCGAGTCGAAACCGACTCATAGCGACTCCATGCACAGCAGAACGAAACAATGTTCGATCCTGGGCCAACCTCACC
>NW_006408707.1:3867237-3873146 GCF_000296735.1 Chrysochloris asiatica
TTTAAAAAGTTCCTGTGCAGCAGATTTGCCCAGTGCAATACGTCGTCTGATCTCTTGACTGCTACTTCCGCGAGTGTTGATAGTTGATCCAAGAAGAACGAAGTCCTTGACAACTTCAATCCTTTCTCCATTGATAAGAATGTTGTTTATTGGTCCAGTGGTGAGGATTTTTGTTTTCTTCTTTACATTAATATAAAGATTTCTTCTTTACATTAATATAAAGATTCACTTTACCTTGAGTGTTACTAGTAAATTCACCTTGACAAAGGCCTATCAGTGATAAAACACTGAGTGTGACAATTATTTGTCATAAACATATCTTTCAGTGTTACTTGTTAAATGAGCATACTGCACTTTTCCCTATGTGGTTCATGGGCAGAAGGTAGACAATTTGAGGAGAATGGGGCAATATTTCTGAGATACAGTAAAGTGAAGAAGGAGAAATACTGCCTGGGTACTATGGGGTCAGTGAAGTGTATCTGACTCTGAGTCTAGGATGCTTTTATTAGTTGTTTTAGTTAGGTGCCATTGAGTTTGTTCTGACACATAGTGACCCTATGTATTATAGAAAGAAAAACTACAGTGTTCTGCACTATCCTTACAATTAATTTTATGTTTGAGCCCATTGTGCAACTTATTAAATACTTTTGTAACTCTGTTTACTCCTTTTGTAATTATAGATCTGAATCTCTAAAGTCACTACATAATCTATTATTTTATGGGTCTGTGTTCTGGATTTACTATTACATAAATGTTTAATTTCTCCATGATTCTCCATTTGAACTGCTATAGTACTTTCATAGATCCTAGTGGCTTTGGGACCAATGATGAATAAAAGAAGAGATGGACATTGACCATTATTATGCAAGCAAACTGCCTTTAGTTGTTTTTAGTTATCTCTCAATTTGGAGCTCTGGTAGCGTAGTGGTTATGAATCGGGCTGCGAACCGGAAGGTCAGCAGTTCGAAACTACCAGCTGCTCCGCGGGAGAAAGATGAGGCAATCTGCTCCCGTAAAGATTTACAGCCTCGGAAACCCTATTCAGGGTCGCTATGGGTCGAAACCGACTCGACGGCACTTAACAACAACAACAACAATTTGGTTTCATTAGTACTGTCTGCTGTGGGGTGTGCATGATGGCATTAAGACATTTATTTACCATACATGGAATAAAGAGTATTTCTTTAGAAGTCTAAAAGTCAGAGGGCTGGAGAATTTACATCAGATGATTTTATGTTTGAAGAGTAATCTCTTATTGACCTGGTGCAGACAGTTACTCTTCAGGTGGGAACACATACTATTGCACTGCTTGTGAAAAACTATAGAAAAACCTTGGACAAAGATGGTAACAATAGGTATTTATTTATTTATTTTAAATACAGTTTGATGAAAGTGAGAATTCTAACTGGATGAGGGTGGTATTCAGCTACTAGGTAAATTTTTGTTGTTGGTATAAAGTTAAATACTTTAACTTAGGACAGTTAGTAATTCTGTCATTGGAATAGGAACACATAAGAAAACGCTGATTTCAGTTTTGAATATCCTGTCCTGACAATTGCTACTGATTTTACCTTATTTTACTAATTTATTTTGCAAATTTCCCTAGGAATTCCAATTAGAAAAAAAACACACATATATTACTAAAATCTGATATTGCTTGGCATTCTTTCTTGCACTGAACAAATTATTTTGTATGCATTAACTCAATTAGTACTCACAACAATAATATGAATTAGATAATATTATTGTTATCACTTAACAGTAAAGGAAGCTGAGGAAGACTGTTGTTAGGTGACTCACAGTGACCCTACAGACAAGTGGAATAGTATCCAGTCCTGTGCCATCATCCCATTGTTGCAGCTACTATGTCAATCAATCATGTTGGGGTCTTCCTCTTTTTCACTGACTTTCAACTTTTATTGTTGTTGTTAAGTGCCGTTGAGTCGATTCTGACTTACAGCAACCCTATATAGGATTTCTGAGGCTTTAATCTATTTTCTTTTTTTTTTTGCACTAAAGAAAGCCTTATATTTCTCCTGTGGAGTGGCTGGTAGGTTCGAACAAGCAACCTTGAGGTTTGCAGTCTATTGCTTATTCTATGGAACTATCATGTTCTACTTTATCAAGCAGTATATCCTTCTCTGGGGATTGTCTTTTCCCGATGACATGACCAAAACAAGTCTTGCCATCTTTGCTCCTAAGGACCATGTGGCTTGTACTTCTTCCAACACAGACTTGCTTGTTCTTCTGGCAGTTTATGGTATATTTAACATCCTTTACAAAAACTATAGTACAAAGGCATCTGTTTTTCTTCTGTCTTTCTTATTTATTACCCAGCTTTTGCATGCTTGTAGATAATTGAAAATACCCATGGCTTGGGTCAGGTTCACCTTAGTCTTCAAAATGATATTTTTGTATTTTAACACTTTCAAGGAATCTTTTGCAGCAGATATAAAATATTTTATCCATATCTCCTGGAGGAGAACAATAAATTCCTACTGAAAGATTGCCAAGACCAAAACTTGTTAAGTGCTAAGTTCCACTTCTTTTGATTACTTCTATTTATGCTGTATCTTTGTTTTAGGGGTTTGTTTATATGCATTATATTAGCAGGTAATCAAATTTGTAAGCAAGTGTTACATTGTACATCTCAACCTAACTTCCACTGTATCTGTTATTACTAAATTCTATTGCTAATATGCACATCAAACCTGCACCACTGATTCTGCTTTCTACAAGATAGATGGTTGCAAGTAGATCCAGCAGAAAAGATAATACCACTGGAGCAACACATAACCAATGGAGGTTCAAGCCAGTTTATGGATTCCTAGTCTACCCAGCCTTTGGTAGAACAGATCTGAAACATTTTCTTTGAAAGTCTCCTGTCAGATTGAGTACTATCGGTCCACATTGTTCACTAGGCCATTTTGTATGATTTACTGACCTTGCTCCCTTCCCTACCTTTCTCTTTTTCTAATTCTTCACTTCTCCTTTCTGGGACTTTGTCCCAAATAAACCACTTGAATTCATGCCATGTGTCAGGCTTTGCTCTCAAGGGAAACTAAATGGAGACAGTGGTTATTATGTGTTATGGGTGTCTGGTTGTTAACTCTTGTAATATATATTCTAATAATCCTCTCCACTATTTCCATTTAGTTATGAAGACCTATCCTTTTTTTTTTTTTTTTCCTTCCAACTGTCAATTTCCCATTCCCACAATCTACATGGTAGCCCAGGCCTTTATCATATTGTCCCTGAGGTACTGTGTTAGATTTCAAGTTAGCATACTCTCTTCTATTATCCATGACTTCCTGCATACTGATGCCACATAAATTTTCCTCCAGTGTTGGTTTCATCTGTTACTCCCTTGCTCAAAACCATACAATTATTCTGAACAATTTATCACATCAAGTCTAAATCCCTCTGCCCAAGTTAAAATGTACTTCCTTCATGAAATTCTTCACCCTTATAAACTCTATTGATTTTTCATGTTTCTGAATTCTTCTATCTTTATAATCTTGCCTTGGAATTTAACATGTAATTTTTTTTCTATTTTGAATTATTCACACATTTTATATGCATTATCTTAGCCTATTAAACTATAGTTGTTGTCTTTTTTAAGCCATAAATTATGTCTCAGGGTATTTTGTATTTCCTGTAATCTAGAACAATCCCTAGCAGAAAAGTACCAGTCAATATTTATTGTCAAATGCAAGATAATACATACTTGGTTGCTTCTATTTTAATTTATTATTTGAAGCTTTTATTGTATATTGAGTACGGGAAGATTTATAGGGTAGGTAACCATTTTTACATTCAGAAAATTATTTTAATGATTACAATGCCCTCCATGCAACCCCAGCCAACAGCATTTACGAATCGGGTTGTGAACCATAAAGTCAGGAGTTTGAAAATACCAGCTGTCCGCAGGAGAAAGATGAGGCTTTCTGCTCCCGTAAAGATTTACAGCCTCAGAAACCCTGTACAGGGTTGCTATGAGTCAGAACTGACGCCATAGCACATAACCACCAACACTTTTTTTTTTAATGTACACATTTTTGTTGTTGTTGTTAGGTGCCATTGAGTCGGTACCAACATATAGCGACCTTATGCACAGCAGAACGAAACACTGCACGATCCTGGGCCAACTTCACTATTGCTGCCACATTTGAGTCCATCGATGCTGCCACTTGACCTATCTATCTCGTTGGGGGTCTTCCTCTTTTTTTCTGACCCTCCTCCTTAACAACCATGATATCTTTCTCCAGTGACTGTTCTTCCTGACAATATGTTCAAAGTACGAGAGACAAAGTTTGGTCATCCTGGCTTCCAGCGAGCACTCTGGCTACACTTCTTCCAAATGGATCTATTGGTTCTTTTGGCAGCCCATGGCACTTTCACTATTCTTCTCCAACACCAAAACTCAAAGGCATCAGTTCTTCTATGGTCTTCCTTATTCACTGTCCAGCTTTCACATCCATATGAGGTTATTGAAAACACCATGGCTTGGGTCAGGCGCACCATAAATCTCAAGCTGACATCTTTGATCTTCAACACTTTAAAAAAAGATCTTGTGCAGCAGATTTGTCTAATGCAATACATCGTTTGATTTCTTGACTACTGCTTCTGTGTTAATAGTTGATCCAAGAAGAATGAAGTCCTTGACAACTTCAATATTTTCTCTGTTGTTAAGAACGTTGTTTATTGGTCCAGTGGTGAGGATTTTTGTTTCTTTACATTGAGATGTAATCCATACTGAAGGTTGTGCTCTTTGATCTTCATCAGTAAATGTTTTAAGTCCTCCTCAGTTTCAGCAAACAAGGTTGTATCATCTGCATATCACAGGTTGTTAATGAGTCTTCCTCCAATCCTGATGCCACGTTTTTCTTCATAGAACCCAGCTTCTCAGATTATTTGCTCAGCATACAGGTTGAATAAGCGTGGTGAAACAATACAACCTTGTCGCACACATTTTTATTTTAAAACATTCATTGTTGCCATGTTCTGTTCTAACAACTGCCTCTTGTCTACGTACAGATGGAGCACAATTAAGTGCTCCGGAATACTCATACTTCGCAATGTTGTTCACAGCTTGTCATGATCCACACAATCGAAAGCCTTTGTGTAGTCAATAAAGCACAGGTAAATATCTTTCTGGTATTCTTTGCTTTCAGTCAAGATCCATCAGACATTAGCAATAATATCAGCTCATTCCACAGCCTCTTCTGAATCTGGCTTGAAACTCTGGAAGTTTTGCCTTTAGCACAACTTTACTCGCTTGAGATATCAAAGAGATTGTCCAATGATTTCCGCATTCTGTTGGGTCACCTCTCTTAGGAATGGGCATAAACATTGATCTTTTCCAATCAGTCGGCCAGACAGTTGTCTTCCAAATTTCTTGGCAGAGATGAGTGAGTGCCTCCTGTGCCGCCTCACTTTCTTGAAAGATTTAAATTTTTATTCCATCAATTCCTGGTGCCTTGTTCTTGCTAATTCCTTCAATGCACCTTGGACTTCCTCCTTCACTATCATTGACTCTTGATCATATGCTACCTCTTGAAACGGTTTAATATTAACCATTTCTTTTTGGTACAGTGACTCTGTGTGTTCCTTCCATCTTCTTTTGATGTTTCTGCAGCATTCAATAATTTGTTCAGAGAATAATGAAGTCAAGGCTTGAATTTTTTCTTCAGTTCCCCCAGCTTGAGAAATGTTGATGTGTTATTCCTTTTTGGTTTTCTAATTCCAGATCATTGCACATTTTGTTGTAATATTTGGCTATATCTTCTCGAGCTGATCTTTGAAATTTTCTGCTCAGCTCTTGGACCTCCTCATTTCTTCCATTTGCTTTAGCATCTCTGCACTGGAGAGCAAGTTTCAGTGTCTCTTCTGACATCCATTTTGACCTT
>NW_006408707.1:3873246-3883362 GCF_000296735.1 Chrysochloris asiatica
CTGTTCTTCAGATGATCTCTAAATTCAGGTGTATATTCAAGGTCAAGGAGCTCTGGTAGCGTAGTGGTTACGAATCGGGCTGTGAGCCGCAAGGTCAGCAGTTCGAAACTACCAGCGGGTCCGCGGGAGAAAGATGAGGCGGTCTGCTCCCGTAAAGATTTACAGCCTCAGAAACCCTGTGTAGGGTCTCTATGAGTCGGAACCGACTCCACGGCACTTAACAACAACAACAACAACAATATTCAAGGTCATATGTTGGCTCTTGTGGACTTGTTTTCATTTTCTTAAGCTTCAGTTTGAATTTGCATAGGAGTAATAGATGGTCTGTTCCACAGTCTGCCCCTGGCCTTGTGTTCACTGATGATATGGAGCTTTTCCATCGTCTCTTTCCGCAGATGTAGTCAGTATGATTTCTGTATATTCCATCTGGCAAGGGCCATGTGTAAAGCCATCTGTTATGCTGTCTAAAGAAGGTATTTGAAATGAACAAATTATTGGTTTTGCAGAATTCTATCATGCATTCTCTAGCATCATTTCTATCACAAAGGCCATATTTTCCAATTATTTATCCTTTCTCTTTGCTTGCAACCTTTGCAATCCAGGCACCACTAATCTTCAATAAATCTTAATTGCTTGTTTGATCGATTTCAGATTGAAGAAGTTGGTAGAATTCTTCTATTTCATCTTCACTGGCTTTAGTGGTTGGTGCATAAAATTGAATAATAGTGGTATTAATGGATCTTCCCTGTAGGCGCATGGATATTATCCTATCCCAGAAAGTGTTGTACCTCATGACTGATCTGGATATGTTCTTTTTGATGATGGATTCAACACCATTCCTCTTCAATTTGTCATTCCCGGCAAAGCAAACCATGTGCTCGTCAGATTCAAAATGTCCAATACCAGTCTTTCAGCTCACTAATGCCTAAGCTGTCCAGGGCATTCCATTCCATTTTTGATAATTTCCAATTTTCCTAGATTCATACTTCATACATTCCATGTTTTGATTTTCAATGGATGTTCACAGCTGTTTCTCTTCATTTTGACTTGTGCCCCATAAGCAAATGAAGGTCCCACGGGCTTTTCTTCCATAAGCTTTAATCCATTCACATTATCACAGTCAACTCTACTTTGAAGAGGGAGATTTTCCCCAGTCTCATTTTGAGTGCCTTCCAACTTGAGGGGCTCATTTTCCAGCACTATATCTGACAGTGTTTCTCTGCTATTCATAAGGTTTTCAGTGACTAAATATTTGGAAGTAGTGTGTCACTCTTTCTTCCTAGTATGTCTTTGGAAGCTCATCTTAAACTAAATATACACATACTACATTGTAAATATATATTAATTTAAGTCTCCAAAGGGCACATTTTTCATGCCAGCCTTCTATCCACAGGTGTACTGCTTTTCTCAGTCATGGGCTTATAGTCCATGGCTGCTCTGTCTCTCTATGCTATTGCCTCTGCCACCATCTCTGATGCCACTGCTTTCCTGGTCCCTCACTCCTCTCATAGTCTTCCCTCTTGATGGTCTTAGAGTCCCCTGTTCCTAAAATGACAGATTAACTGCTCTCCTCTTTTAATTACACCTCTTATAGATTTACGCTTGTGACAATCACCATTAGACCTGAAAACAATCACAATTAAGTCATAAAATCCTATCTTCCTCATCACCAGACCCATCTGGACAAGAGGAAAACTATTCAGTAGGGTTTCAGTCTCACTCTTCTCGTTCTGCTTGTAAGTCAGCCACTTTGTTCCTTTAAAACCCCCAATTTTGGTAGTCAAATTTTAATTTGCCCATCCCTATCAACCCAGTGTACTGAAGAGAAATACTTGATCCTTGATATGGAAAATCCTTCCCATTTTCCAATTGGTTGGGATTTTGGGCAGTCTTATCCCTAAACAAGGGTTCAGTTGATCAGGTTGTAGCAATTTATGTTTGTTCCCTGTATCATATTTCTTAATCTTCTTCTGGTCAAATTCTGGTCAGCCATCCATCCATGCTAGATTCAAATGGGTCCTGTTTGAAATTCTGGGCATTCTCACATGCCTCCCTCCTATTCAGATCAGTGGCTGCTTCATTTTTATATTTAACCCCATGTGGCTAGGTTAGTGTCCTAAGGCTCAGCAGTCCACACATCATCCTGAACTTCAAAACAGCCTGTCTATCCTCTTTTCTCTCTCATTTCAAGGTCATCAGGCATCTATGGAATATGGCCAATCTCAGCCCATGTCATCTTTGCTGCATTTCCCCCACCTCCACTCACAAATTGACCAGGACTGTTGCCAGTGAGCATACAAGACAGTTTATGTGTTCCCTTTGAGTTTCAGTCATAGAAAGAGATTTACCCTGATAGGCTGACTTTTCTTGACTTGATGGCTCGAGGGCAAATAGCTTACTTGATATTGTCATAGACAAAAGTCGGCTTTTTCTTTCTTTCTTCTATCTCCATTGGTCTTCTTTTCAAGGAATATCTTTTATTCCTCTAGTTGTTCTGGATTGATCTGCTTGTCTTTTCAACTGGGAATGTCTCAACACTGAAGGTTCTGGGTGGGGCTCAGGATTCCACCTGAGGCCCCAACTCCACCAAGGTTTCACAAGAAGCTTGTGTTCCTGGGTACATCCTAGACCCCTTTAAAATAATCCAATGCTGAAAGTGAAGAGGATTTAAAACATTTACTGATGAAGATCAAAGAGCACAGCCCTCAGTATGGATTACATCTCAATGTGAAGAAAACAAAAATCCTCACCACTAGACCAATAAATAACATTCTTATCAGTGGAGAAAAGATTGACGTTGTGAAGGACTTCATTCTTCTTGGATCCACCATCAACACTCATGGAAGTAGCAGTCAAGAAATCAAACAACGTATTGCATTAGGCAAATCTGCTGCACATGACCTTTTTAAAGTGTTGAAGAACAAAGATGTCAGCTTGAGGACTAAGGTGAGCCAGACCCAATAACCTCATATGCATGTGAAAGCTGGACAGTGAATAAGGAAGACCGTAGAAGAATTGATGCTTTTGAGTTATGGTGTTGGAAGACTATACTGAAAGTGCCATGGGCTGCCAAAAGAACCAATAGATCCATTTTGGAAGAAGTGCATCCAGAGTGCTCCTTGGAAGCCAAGATGGCCAAACTTTGTCTCTCATACTTTGGACATATTGTCAGGAGGGAGCAGTCATTGGAGAAGGATATCATGTTTGGTAAGATGGCAGTCAGAGTAAAAGAGGAAGACCCCCAACAAAATGTATTGGCCAAGTGGTAGCATTGATGGACTTAAGCGTGGCAACAGTAGTGAGGTTGGCCCAGGATCAGGCAGTGTTTTGTTCTGTTGTGTATAAGGTCGCTATGGGTCAGTACTGACTGGATGGCACCTAACAACAACAATCCATTATAGGCTGAAGACTGGCTTATAAACTTTCTGTAATCATCTCCCCAATTATGCTTTCTACCCCACTTAAATGTTTATAATTACACTAGTTGGCAGGGGAACACAATATCCCCCACATAGTCAAGCACCTTAACATTATTTCCTGTTCTTTACCCATTTTGCCTATGTCTCCATCCCTATATCATAGAACCTTGTTCTTCCAAGACTATGCATACATCACAGTCTAGCTCTATTTCCATTTAGCCTATGTATACCTGCAAATTCTTTTCCTATTATCCCCAATTCTCTACCCCCCTCTGCTACTTGTGCATTGCCTTCCTCTCCTATTAACTGTGTGTTGCTATCCCCTCCTTGCTGTCCCTGGCAACCCTCAAATAATTATTATTTTAATATGGAGATCTTTTCTTAAGTTTTTACAACAATGGGCTTATGCAATATCTGTCCTTTTGTGCCGGAGTAATTTCACTCAGCATTATATCTGCAAGGCTCATCAATGTTACCTGATATTTTGCAGCTTCAAGGTAGCATAGCATTCCATTGTGTATATGTACCAGAGTTTGTTTATCCATACTTCTGTTGATGAACGCTTGCGTTGTCTCCAGTTTTTTGTTATTGTGAATAGTGTTACAATGAACATTGGTATGAATATATCTATATATGTTCTTAATCATATTTCTTGAGAATTTCAAGTATTTTCAGCTTTCTGAGGACGTACCATGCCATTTTCCATAGTGGTTGAACCAATTTGTAGTCCCACCAGTAATGTAGGAGCATCCCAGTCTCTCCACACCCTCACAAGCATTTATTGTCCTCTGCTTTTTTGAACTTCACTGTTACTGTTGGTGTGAGATGATATCTCATTGTTCTTTTGATATTGATTTCTGTAATAGCTTATGATTGTGAACATTTCTTCATATGGTTGCTTGCTGCCTGCATGTCTTCCTTGGTGCAGTGTCTATTCATGTCCTGTGCCCATTTTTTAATTGGGTTATTTTTTTCTTGTTGATGCATTGTAGTTTCCTATAAATTTTAGAGATTAGTCCTTTATCTGATATGTCTTTGCAAAACATTTTTTTTCCCCCGTCTGGGGCTTCTTTTTACTCTTTTGGTGAAATCTTTTGATGCACACAAATTTCTAAGTTTTAGTACATCCCAGTCTACTATTTTCTTCTCTATTTGTGTATCTTTTGCCATGTTTGATAGTTTATGTATGCCATATATTATAGTCCTTAAGTTTGTCCCTAGTTTTTCATTGATAATCTTTATAAGGACTTGTATTTAGATCTTTGACCATGTTGTTGTTGTTGTTAGGTGCCATTGAGTCAGTACCGACTCATAGCTACCCTATGCACAATAGAACGAAACACTGCCTGGTCCTGGGCCAACCTCACAATTGTTGCCATGCTTGAGCTCATTGATGCTGCCACTTGGCCAATCCATGTTGCTGGGGCTTGGGGAGTTCTTCCTCTTTTTCTCTGTCCTTACCAAACATGATATCCTGCTCCAGCAACTAGTCCTTACTGACAAGAGGTCCAAAGTAGGAGCGATGAAGTTTGACCAAGTTGGCCCCAATGAGCATTCTGGCTGTACTTCTTCCAACATTGATCTGTTTGTTCTTTTGGCAGCCCATGACACTTTCACTATTCTCCTACAACACCATAACACAAATGCATCAATTCTTCTATGGTCTTCCTTATTCACTGTCCAGTTTTCACATGCATATGAGGTTATTGAAAATATCATGGCTTGGGTCCAGTGCACCTTAGTCCTCAAACTGACATATTTGCTCTTCAACACTTTAAAAAGATCTTGTGCAGCAGATTTGACTAATGCAATATTTCATTTGATTTCTTGACTGCTGCTTCTATGAGTGTTGATAATTGATCCAAGAAGAATGAAGTCTGTGACAAATTCAATCTTTTCTCCATTGATAAGAATGTTGTTTATTGGTCCAGTGGTGAGGATCTGTTTTTTTTTTTTTTTTTTCCCTTTACATTGAGATGTAATCCATACCGAAGATTGTGGTCTTTGATCTTCATCAGTAAGTATTTGAAGTCCTCTTCACTTTCAGCAAGCAAAGTTGTATCATCTGCATATCACAGGTGGTTAATGAGTCTTCCTCCAATCCTGATGCCACATTTTTCTTCATATAACCCAGCTTCTCAGATTATTTGCTCAACATACAAGTTGAATAAGTATGGTGAAAGAATACAACCCTGTCACTCACCTTTCTTAATTTTAAGCCAGTCAGTGTTCCATGTTCTGTTTGAACAACTGTTTCTTGGTCCATATATAGATTCCTCATGCTCCATGCAGAGCTAGTTAATGTATACAGTGTGAGATATGGGTCTTCTTTCATTCTTTTGCAAATTGATGCTCTGTTTTGCCAGCAGCATTTGTTGAAAAGACTATCTCTTCCCCATTTAATATATTTGGGCTCTTTGTCAAAGATCAGTTGACTATATGTGAATGGATTTACTTCTGGGTTCTCAATTCTGTTCCATTGATCTATGTGACTTGCATAGAACCAATACCAGGCTGTTTTGACCACTTTGGCTCTGTAGTAAGTTTTGAAGTTGGGAAGTAAGAGTTCCACATTGTTCATTTTCTTAAATAGTGCTTTGCTTATTTTCAAAGAATGTTTTTGGAATCTGGGTTCAGATTGAGTTATAGCTGTAGATTGTCTTGGATAGTATTGACATTTTCACAGTGTTAAATCTTCATAAGCATTGTATATGCTCCCATTTTTGAAATTTTTTTTTTTTGTTTTCTTGTAGTAATATTTCAAAGTTTTCTTTATATAGATCTTTTGTTTCTCTGGTTATATTTATTCCTAAATATTTTATTCTTTGGGTGGCTATCTTGAATTATATTATTTTCTGAATTTCCTCTTCAAAAATGCCTTTATTAGTACATAGGAACCCAACTGATTTTTATATGTTGATATTGTACCCTGCCATTTTGCTGAATCTTCCAGTGAGTTCTAGTATTTTTGTTGCTGACTCTTTGTGTAGGATCATATTGTCTTCAAATAGAGATAGTTTTACTTTTTCTTTGACAATTTGGATACTTTTAATCTCCTTTTCTTGACTTATAGATCTGGCTCAGGCTTCCAACACTATATTGAAGAGGAGCAGTGATAATGTGCATCCTTGTCTGGTCCTTTTCTAAAAGGAAATGCTTTCAATTTCTCTCTATTGAGTGTGATGTTGGCTGTTACTTTAGAACATAGGCTTTGAATTATGTTGAGGAATTTCCCTTTGATTCCTGCTTGGTGGAGTGTTTTTATCAAGAATTGGTGCTGAATTTGTGAAATGCTTTTTCGGCATCAATTGATATAATCATGTGGGTTTTATCTTTTTTAGAAATTTATGTGGTGAATTATATTGACTGTTTTTCTAATATTGAACTATTCTTGCAATCTTGGTATGAATCCCAATTGGTCATGATGTATTATTATTTTATTTTTATGATATGTTGTTTAATTCTATTGGCTTGGATTTTGTTGAGAATTTTTGCATCTATATTCATGATGGATATTGGTCTCTTACTTTCTTTATTGGTAGTATCCTTCACTTATTTTGGTATGAAGGTTTTGCTTGCTTCATAAAATGTATTAGGAAGTTTACCACTCTTTTCTATATTCTGGAACAGTTTGAGTAGATAGGTGTTAACTCTTCTCTGAATGTTTGATAACTTCATTGGTAACCAATAAAGTCATCTGGACCTGGGAATTTTTGATGACCTGATTTAATTCTTCCTTTGTTATTGGTCTGTTCAGGTTTTCTATTTCACTCTGTGTAAGTTTAAGTAAGTCTAGTTTTTCTAAAAATGCATCCATTTGCCTTAGATTTTCAAATTTGTTGGAGTACAACTCTTCATAGTACTCTGTTGTTATCCTTTTTATTTCTATTGGTTCTGTTTGCGATGCTTCCCATGTAGTTTCTTATGCATGTTATTTGTAGATCTCAGAATAAAGCAGACTGTGATAAAAAGAGAAAGAACTTAATAAAATATAGGGTAACCTCAAAGAAACTCCACATTAATGTCCAATAAGTTTATAGAAACATTAATATTTTGAACAAATTGACAAGAAAAAGCACACACACACAAAATGAACTTAGCACAGGAAGACATATGAACAATGAAATCAGCAACTCCACAAAACACCAACAGCATAATGTCAGCAATTAATCCATACCTATGGAGTCCTGGTATGGCGCTGTGGGATAATGTGTGAGACTGCAAAGCCATTTGAACTGCAAGGTCAGCAGTTCAAGATCACCAGCCACTCCTCACCACCTGGATCTCTGTTACTAAACTTTTCCCTTCTTTTACTTTGGAGTTGTCCTGTTCACTCACTGACCCCCTGCATCCCCTAATTTCAATCTTGTAGTTTTTTTTTGCTCTGGATTCTTCCTTCTCTGGACAGAGTTTTGATGAGTATTGCCATATGTGTCAGTCTCTTGTTGTTGTCTGGTCTTCTTGATTCTTAGTCCAAAAAACTCCTTTTAGTATGTTTTGGAGTACTGGTTTGGCCTTTATAAAATCCTTTAATTTCTGATTATCCTGAAATGTTTTGATTTCAACCTCATGTTTGATTGACAGCTTTGCTGGGTATTTGATTCTTGGTTGGCAGTTTTTTCTTTCACAGTTTTGTATATGTCTCTCCATTGTCTTCTTCCCTGCAAGATTTCTGCTGAGAAATCAATGTTATTGACTTTTTCTTTTTTTTTTTTTTTTGTATGTAACATTTCTTTTCACCCTAACTACTTTCAGGTCTCTCTCCTTGTTTTAGTTTTGGAGAGTTTGATTATGATATGTCTTGGTGATTCTGTTTTGGGGGTCTATCCTTCCTGGAGTTCATTCAGCTTCATGAATGCTTATTATTTTCATCCCTCAAAATATTAGACAAATTCTCTTCCAGAAGGTCTTCTATTATGTCTTCTATAGTTTTTCGGGTTTCTTTGGTCCCTTCCTATTCCAAAATTCCAGTCAACCTTGTTATTCATCTTCATATTGTCCCACGTGAATCTTAGGCTTTTTTCAGATTTTTAAAATCTGTTTTCTGCTTGTTCTTCTATCTTTTCAGTATTAAGGGCTTTTTCATCAAGCTTGCTAATTCTGGCTTTCATCCCTTCAATTGTTCCTATGCCCTTTCAGTGTGTTCTCCATTCTGATGTTTTAGCATTAATTATCTGAACCTCTTTTTGGCAGGTATTTCATTGATTCCATAGCTGTCTTGATTTTGCTCAACTGTTTCTGTAGCACTTTTCTAACTTCTTCCTTATTTTTCTCTGCTTTTCTGTGGAACTTTGGATGCACCACACTGTCATTCTCCTAAATCCCCCTCCAGACAATTGCAAAGCCTCTTTATCCTCTAATAGTATTCCTAATTCTTTTTCTATGTCATTTTTTGGAGCTACTCACTCTTGTTTCTGGACATGAGCAGAACTTTTCTGTTGCTTTTTAGGCATTTTTGGGGCTGCTGTATTTGTATTAATTAGATGATTTATGACATTATATTCTCAAGTCCACTCAAGTTGTCTTGTTAGGTGTGATATAGAGATGGGCTTCTCTGTTCAATGCTCTTCAGGCTCCCTTTAGAGTGTTTTTAACAGGTGTCTGTTGTTTATGTTGTTCTGATATATAGCAGCTAGTATTGTCTCTTGG
Organism: Chrysochloris asiatica; assembly: GCF_000296735.1. Lineage (NCBI taxonomy): Eukaryota > Metazoa > Chordata > Mammalia > Afrosoricida > Chrysochloridae > Chrysochloris > Chrysochloris asiatica. The sequence goes on from NW_006408707.1 coordinate 3,882,315, forward strand.
CCTATTGGTGGGGCTTTGAAGGATGCAAATGCAGCTTTGCTGTATGGCCAGAGCCTCTGTGTCTTGTTATGTGAGGACCAAATAGAAACTTCCACAAAAGTAGAAGCAGGCCAAATTCAAGACTAAACCCCAAAGTCAAACATTATAAAAACACAGAAAAGATATTTATATAAAGTTATTGTTGTTGTAAAGTACCATGGAGTTGGTTCCGACTCATAGTGACCCTGCACAGGGTTTCCAAGGCTGCAAATCTTTATGGGAGCAGAAAGCCTCATCTTTCTCTCACAGAACAGCTGGTAGTTTCGAACTGCCAACCTTGAGGTTAGCAGCCTGATTCGTAACCACTACGCAATAAAATCAAATAAATAATAATCTAAAATAAAATTAAAAATTAAAAATCACAGGAAAATATGAGTATTTATTTAGTGTCACTTGGTGGACAACAAATGTACTCTGGTCTTGAAAGCAGACTGAGACTCTAGGATTAATTTCCTATTTGTGCCCTGGACAAATCCTTACCTGGAACAACTCTTCAGATAAGTGTTAATCATTCTGCATTGTAAAACCCTGTACACCCAATTATGAACCTTTCTGGTAATGAGCACACACATTTAAGAGTACCTTCTGGTAACCTACATGGAGATGTTCAGACTGTGTAGAGAAAGTGTGACAAGGGAAAGCAAAAGATTAAAAAAGAAAGAGAGAGACACTCATACCTCTGTTTCTGTAGGTCACTGGGTGGTTTCTGCAATGGGATCAAGCAGTTCTGTCCACTTTTTTTTTTTTTTTTTCTGCTAAGGTTGTGGCTTGCCAACTGTCCCAGTTCAGAAATTCCCTTCTTTGTTGGTTCCTATTCCAAATCTGTCTCCAAGTAAGCACCTGAATCAGCAACTTAACACTTTATATGAAGTTCATTGTGTGAAAGTTTACATGGCAGATCATCAGTTGTTTTACATTCAATAAATCATATACTTTGTTTCATTACAATGATTATAATCCCCTCCATGTACCATCAGTTAACAGTATTTCTCTCTATTTATTTTAGCTT
>NW_006408707.1:3883817-3886059 GCF_000296735.1 Chrysochloris asiatica
TTGTGCCTTTATTGCCCCCTCATTTTAGGTAGCCAATATCTAAGATGCCCATCCCTATCTACCCTGTATGCAGAGGGGATAGCCTTCATACTTGATGTGAAGACCACTTCCCTCTCTGTTGGTATTTTGAGCTACTACATCCACGAGTATAGGTCAAATTCATCAAATTGTAGCAATTTACCCTCGATTCCTTCATCATTTTGGTTTTTTTTCATCTTCCCCTAGTCAAGTTTTTAATTTTAAACCATGCAATATTCCCATGTTCTATTCAAACAACTACCTCCTGGTCCATGTACAGATTCCCCATCAGCACAATAAGGTGTTCCAGAATACTCATACTTCTCAACGTTGTACATAACTTGTCATGATCCACACAATCGAAAACCTTTGTGTAGTCAATAAAGCACAGGTAAACATTTTTCTGATATTTTCTGCTTTCAGCCAAGATCCATCAGACATCAGCTCTGATATCTCTCATTCCAAATCCTCTTCTGAATTTGGCTTAAACATCTGGAAGTTCTCTCGTGTATGCTTGCAGTCATTTATGTATTACTTTTAGTAAAAATTTACTTGCATGAGATGTCAAACTGTTAGATGATATCCGCATTCCATTGGGTCACCTGTCTTTGGAATGGGCAAAAATACAGATCTCTTCCAATCAGTCAGCCAGAAAATTGTCTTCCAAATTTCTTGGCAGAGATGAGTGAGTGCTCCTGTTCTGCCTCACTTCCTTGAAAGATTTCAATTTTTATTCCATCAATTCTTGGTGCCTTGTTCTTTGCCAATTCTTTCAATGTACCTTGGACTAATTCCTTCAGTGTCATTGGCGTTTGTTCATATGCTACCTCTTGAAATGGTTGAACATCAGCCATTTCCTTTTGTTAAATTAAAATTAAGAAAGGTGTGTGACAGGATTGTATTCTTTCACCCTACTTGTTCAAATTGTATGTTGAGCAAATAATCTGAGAAGCTGGGTTATATGAAGAAAAACATGGCATCAGGATTGGAGGAAGACTCATTAACAACCTGAGGTATGTAGATGATACAACTTTGCTTGCTGAAAGTGAAGAGGACTTAAAATATTTATTGATGAATATCAAACACCACAGCCTTTGGTATGGATTACATCTCAATGTAAAGAAAGCAAAAATCGTCACCACTGGACAAATAAACAACATTCTTATCATTGTAGAAAAGATTGAAGTTGTCAATGACTTCATTCTTTTTGGATCAACTATCAACACTCTCAGAAGCAGCAGTTAAGAAATCAAACGACGTATTGCATTAGGCAAATCCATTGCACAAAAACTCTTTAAAGTGTTGAAAAGCAAAGTGTGAGGACTAAAGTGTGCCTGACCCAAGCCGTGGTATTTTCCATAACCTCATATGCATACATAAACTGGACAGTGAATAAGGAAGACTGTAGAAGAATTGATGCTTTTGAGTTATGGTGTTGGAGGAGAATATTGAAAGTGCCATGGGCTGCAAAAAGAACCAACAAATCTGTGTTGGAAGAAGTGCAGCGAGAGTGCTGCTTGGAGGCCAGGATGGCCAAACTGTCTCTCATACTTCAGATATATTGTCAGGATGGATCATTCGCTGGAAAAGGATATCATGTTTGGTAAGGTGGAGGGTCAGAGAAAAAGATTAAGTTCCCTAGCAAGATGGATGGACAAAGTGGCAGCATCAACGGGCTCAAGAATGGCAACAATTATGAGGTTGGCCCAGGACTAGACAGTGTTTTATTCTGTTGTGCATAGATAGGGTCACAATGTTACCTAACAACCATAACAAGTCGAGTTCTGATTATCAAGCCATCAGGGCTAGATCAAATGTACGCTATCTGCAAGTTTGGTGTTCTTATGAGTCTCCCCTCACTTCATATCAAGTGGATGCTTCACTCTTAGCTCTAGCCCTCCATGTCCTTTTCCATGGGATCAGGTGTTTCCAGGTCTCACCAGACTTTGGATCAACCAATCCTTCTTCTCTCTCTCATCTCCAGGTTAACGGGAGTTTATGGAACATTGTTGAACTCAGCCCATTTCTTCATTGCTGCCTTTCCCCATTTTCCCACTCTCCAGTAGACCAATGTGGTTGCCAACAAACTTAAATACCTGCTCTTTTTTCTCATTGAGTCTTTGAGAGAGGTTTTTTTTTTCCTGAAGGGACTTGATTGCTTGCCTTGATGGATTCCCAGTGAACAACTTGCTTATTCTTATAGTAGCCAATCATACTGCCTTTT
>NW_006408707.1:3886690-3894612 GCF_000296735.1 Chrysochloris asiatica
CCCCCACCGGTTACCAATAAAGATTTTTTTTTTTCTCCTTTTAGTATAGGTATTTATTATTAAGCTTTTACATAATGGTCTTATGCAATATATGTCCTTTTGTGACTGACTAACTTCATTTAGCATAATGTCCTCAATGTTCATCATGTTATGTGGTAGCTTGCAGCTTCCTTGTTATTCTTCAAGGTAGCATAATATTCCATTGTGTGTATGTACCAAAGTTTGTTTATCCATTATTCCATTGATGGGCACTTAGGCTGTTTCCATCTTTTTGCTACTATGAATAGTGCTGCTATGAACATTGATGTGCCAGCATTTATTGTCCTCTGTTGTTTTTTTTTTTTCTTCACTGTTATTTCTGGTGTGAGATGATATCTCATTTTCGTTTTGATTTGTATCTCTCTAATGACTAATGATAGGGATATTTCTCCTTATGTTTGTTGGCTTCCCAAATGTCTTTCTTGTTGATGTGTCTGTTCATGTCCTGTGCCCATTTTTTTAAAGTGGGGTACTTATGTTTTTCTTGTAGAGTGTTGTAGTTTCCTATAGATTTTAGAAAACAGTCCTTTGTCTGATATGTCATTACAAAAGATTTTTCCCCATTCTGTGGGTTCCCTTTTTACTCTTTTGGTGAAATCCTTTGATGCACATAAGTTTCTAATTGTTAGCATTTCCCAATCATCTATTTTGTCTTCTTTTGTTTGTGTCATTTTTACAATATTTGGTAGTCTATGTATACTCTGGATTATAACCCTTAAATTTGTCCCTATTTTTCATTGATGACCTTTATAATTCTGGTATTCACATTTAGGTCTTTAATCCATGTTGAGTTGGTTTTTGTATATGGTGTGAGATAAAGGTCCTGTTTCAATCTTTTGCATATCAATTTCCAATTCTTGCACAAGTTCTTAACATAAGCAAAATGTAAATGCCTGTTCTTTTAACTTACCATTCTAAATGGTTGCTGCTATTTCAAAAGAAAAAGACAACTTTTCATGAAAGTAAAATTTGTATGTATTTGTTTACTTTGTTGTTGTTGTTAGGTGCCATCAAATCGGTACCAACTTTGTCATTGTTGTTGTTGTTATGTGCTGTGGAGTCGGTTCTGACCCATAGCAACCCTGTACAGGGTTTCCGAGGCTGTAAATCTTTATGGGAGCAGAGCGCCTCATCTTTCTCCCGTGGAGCAGCTGGTAGTTTCGAACTGCTGGCCTAAAGGTTTGCAGCCCGATTCGTAACCACTACATTACCAGAGCTCCTTAACTTTGTCATTAGGTGCCATTTAATTGGTTCCAATTCTCAGAGACCCTATGCACAACAAAATGAAACACTACCCGGTCCTATGTCATACTCAGAATTGTTATTATGTGTAAGATCATTGCTGTTGTCATTCTGTCAAGCCATCTCAATGGGGGCATTCCTTTTTGTTATTGTTGTTGACCCACTTCTTTACCAAGTATGATGTCTTTCTCCAGGGATTGTTCCCTACTGAAAACATGTCTGAAATATGAGAGATGAAGTCTTCCTAATATGGCCTCTATGGAGAATTTTGACTGAATTTCTTCCAAAACACATTTTTTTTTTTTGGAAGTTCATGGTATTTTTAATATTATTTGTCAACAAAACAATACAAATGCATAGATTCTTCAATGGCATTCCTTATTGATATGCAACTTCACATGCATATGAGGCTACACTGAAAGGTGTGGCACTGTAGGTTAATGTGCTCAACTGCTAGTTTGGTTTGAACCTCAAGGTCAGTGGTTCAAGCTCACCAGCTATTCCTTGGAAACCCTATACAGGATCTCTATGAGTTAGGACTGACTAGACAGCACTTAACGACAACAACAAATAGACAAAATATTGAATGATGCCAGAAGCATGAAAATCTGGAAGGAATACAGAGAGTCACAGTACCAAAGAGAAATGATTGATGTTCAGCCATTTCAAGAGATATCATGTGATCAAGAACCATTGATATTGAAGAAAAAGGTATTGCTATCATATGATCAAGAGCCATTGATATTGAAGTTAAAGGTGCACTGAATGAAGGCATTAGAAAAGAACAAGCCTCTGGGAATTAATGGAATACACATTGAAATCTTCCAAGAAACTGATGAAGCATTCGAGGCACTCAATCACTTATGCCACAAAATTTGGAACACTGCCTGGTCCTATATCATCACACACAATCTATATCACCCTCACAATCATTGTTAGCCAACTGATTGGAATAGTTCCATATTTGTGCTCATTCCAAACAGAGGTGACCCAATGGAATGTGGAAATATTGGACAATATTACTGATATCACATGCAAGCAAATCTTTACTAAAGATATTTTTTAAATGACTACAATAGCATATTGATAGGAAACTTGTGGAGGTTCAGGTCAAATTCAGATGAGCATGTGGAATGAGGGATCTCATTGCTGATGTCAGATGGATCTTGGCTGAAAGCAAAGATGTTTGCTTGTGCTTCATTGACTATGCAAATGCTTTCAACTGTGGATCACAACAAGTTATGGACATCATTGTGGTGAATCAATATTCTAGAACACTTAATTGTGCTCAGGAGGAACCTGTACATATATAAAAAGGCAGATGTTTGGACAGAACAAGGGGATACTGAATGGTTTAAAATAAAGAAGGATGTGCACCAGGATTGTATTCTTTTACCATACTTATTCATTCCCTACTCTGAGCAGATAATCTGAGAAGTTGGATTATATGAAGAATAATGTGTCATCAAAATTAGAGGAAGACTCATTAAAAACCTTCAATGTACAGATGATGCAAGCTTGCTTCCTGAAAGTAAAGAGTACTTAAAATGTTTCCTGATGAAGATCAAAGACGATAGACTTCAGTAAAGGTTGCACCTCAATGTAAAGAAAACAAAAATCCCTACCACTAAACTTATAAATAACATCATGAAAAATAGAGAAAACATTGAAGCTGTCAAATACCTCATTTTGCTTGAATCCGCCACGAGCATTTGTGGAAAAAGCACTTAGGAAACCAAACGACATAGTGAATTAGACAAATTTGCTGCACAAGACCTCATTAAAGTGTACAAGAGCAAAGATAACAGTTTGTGTATTAAGGTGCACCAGACCCAACACATGGAGTTCTCAATAGCTTCATATGCATGTGAAATTTGGACAGTGAGTAAGGAAGAACTGATACATTTGAGTTATGGTGTTGGAGAAGAATATTAATGTACCATGGACTTCAAATATGTGTTGTAAGCAGTAGTTATAATGCTACTTAGAAGCCAGGATGATGAGACTTTGTCTCATATACTTCAAACACATTATCAGGAGGGATCAGTCCATGAAGAAGGAAATCATGATAGATAAACTGAAGGTCAGAGAAAAAGAGGAAGAACTCCCAATGAGATGGATTGGCATGGTGGTAGCAGAAATAGTTTCAAGCTTAACGATGATTTTGAGGATGACATAGGACCAAGCAGTGTTTCTGTTGTACATAAGGTCGCTATTAGTCATAACAGAGTCTAGGGCATCTAAAAACAAAAAAAATGAGGCTATTGAAAATACCAAGACTTGGGTAAGACTCATCTTAGTCCTCAAACTGACTTCTTTGCTCTTTAATGCTTTAAGGTGGTTTGTGCAACAGATCTGCCTAATGCTATGTGTCATTTGATTTATTGACTACTGCTTCTCTGAGTGATCATTGTGTATCCAAGCAAAATTAAGTCTTTAACAAACTCAATCTTTTATTCTTTTATCATGATGTTATTTAAACAAAAATCCAATTTTGACTACTTTTATCTTCTTTATATTAAGGTACAATCCATACTGAAAGTTGTAGTCTTTGATCTTCATCACAAAATATTTTAAGTCCTCTTCACTTTCAGTAAGCATATCGCAGGTTGTTAATGAGTATTCCTCTAATCTTTATGCCATGTTGTTCTTTGTATGAACCAACTTCTCAGAATTTTTGTTCAGTATACAGATTGAATAAGTATGGTTAAAGGATGAAACCTTGGTGCACACCTTTCCTGAATTTAAACCGTTCAATATTCCTTTGTTTTGTTCTAATCAATGATTGTTGGTATATTTACAGGTTCCTCATGTAAGGGTTCTGTAATACCCATTATTTGCAATGTTATCCATAGATAGTTATGATCCACACAGTCAAAAACCTTTGCACAGCCAATAAAGCACAAGCAAACATCTTTCTGGTATTTTATTCTTTTAGTCAAGATCCTTCTAACACCAGCACTGTAAGCCTAGTCCGACATTCTCTTCAGAATCAGGCTTGACTTTCTGGAAATTCTCTGTTGATGTACTGTTGCAACTGGAACAATACTTGAAAGTGATATTGTTTGAAGAATTCCACGTTCCATTGGTTTACCTGTCTTTGGAATGAGCACTGATATGGATCTTTCTACTCTGTTTGTCAGGTAGGTCTCCATATTTTTTTTACATAGATGAGTTGTTGTTGTTGTTGTTAAGTACCGTGACTCTACACAGGGTTTCCGAGGCTGTAAATCTTTACGGGAGCAGAACACCTGATCTTTCTTCCGTGGAACCGCTCGTAGTTTTTAACTGCCGACCTTGAGGTTAGCAGCCCAATTCATAACCACTATGCTACCAGAGCTCCTTACAGAGGAGTAAGCTCCTCTAATACTTCATCAGTTTATTGAAACATTTCAATTTGTAATCCATCAATTCCTGGATTCTTGTTTTTCACCAATGAAAAACAAGGAAGCTTGAATTTCTTCCTTCAGTAACATTGTTGTTGTTGTCATGCGCCATTGAGTAGATACCGACTCATAGCGACCTCATGCACAGCAGAACGAAACAATGTCCGATCCTGGGCCAACCTCACTACCACTGCCACACTTGATGCCACCTGGCCTATCCATCTCATTGGGGGTCTTCTTCTTTTTCTCTGACCCTCTATCTTACCCAGCATGACATCCTTCTCCAGTGACTGTTCCCTCCTGATAATATGTCCAAAGTATGAGAGACAAAGTTTAGACATGTTGGCCTCCAAGGAGCACTCTGGCTTCACTTTGTCAAAAATAGATCTATTGGTTCTTTTGGAAGACCATGGCACTTTCCGTATTCTCCTCCAACACCACAATTCAAAGGCATCAATTTTTCTATGATCTTCCTTATTCACTGTCCAGTTTTTGCATCCATATGAGGTTATTGAAAATACCATGGCTTGGGTCCTCAAGCTGACATCTTTGCACTTCAACACTTTAAAAAGTTCCTGTGCAGAAGATTTGCCTAATGCAATAAGCCATCCGGTCTCTTGACTGCTGCTTCTGCTAATGTTGATAGTTGATCCAAGAAGAATGAAGTCCTTGACAACTTCAATATTTTCTCCACTGATAAGAATGCTGTTTATTGGTCCAGTGGTGAGGATTTTTGTTTTCTTGACATTGAGATGCAATCCATATCAAAGGCTGTGCTCTTTGATCTTCAAAAGTAAATGTTTCAAGTCCTCTTAACTTTCAGCAAGCAAGGTTGTATCATCGGCACATCACAGGTTGTTAATGAGTCATCCTCCAATCCTGATGCCACGATCTTCATAGAACCAAGCTTCTCGTATTATTTGCTCAGCATACAGGTTGAATAAGTATGGTGAAAGAACACAACCTTGTTGCACACCTTTCACAATTTTAAAACATTCAGTGTTCCCATGCTCTGTTCGAACAACTGCTTCTTGGTCCAGGTACAGATTTCTCAGAAGTACAATTAAGTGTTCTGGAATACTCATACTTCTCAATGTTGTCCATAGCTTGTCATGATCCACACAATCAAAAGCCTTCATGTAGTCAATAAAGCATAGGTAAACATCTTTCTGATATTCTCTACTTTCACTCAAGATCCATCGGACATCAGCAATGATAGCTCTCATTCCACGGCCTCTTCTGAATCCAGTTTGAACCTCTGGAAGTTCTCTGTCAATGTATGATTGTAGCCGTTTTTGTATTACCTTTAGCAAAACTTTACTCACTTGAGATATGAAAGAGATTGCCCGATGATTTCTGCATTCCATTGGGTCACGTCTCTTTGGAATGGGCACAAATATGGATCTATTCCAATCAGTCGGCCAGATAGTTGTCTACCAAATTTCTTGGCAGAGATGAATGAGTGCCTCTTGTGCTGCCTCACTTTCTTGAAAGATTTCAATTTTTATTCCATCATTTCCTGGAGCCTTGTTCTTTGCCAATTCTTTCAATGCATTTTGGACTTCCTGAGTATCACTGGCTCTTGTTCATATCATTAACCATTTCCTTTTGGTACAATGACTCTGTGTATTCCTTCCATCTTTTCTTGATGCATTCTGCATCATTCAATAATTTGCCCAGAGAATCTTTCAATAACAAAAGTCAAGGCTTGAATTTTTCTTCAGCTCCCCCAGCTTGAGAAATGTTGACCGTGTTCTTCCTTTGTGGCTTTCTAATTCCAAATCTTTACACATTTTATTATTGGCATTCTGTTCCAGAATGCCAGCATGAATCTTAGACCATCTTCAGATTTTTTAAATCCTTTTTTGCTGCTTGCTCTTCTATCTTAGTAGGATTGAGAAATTTGTCTTCCGGATCACTAGTTCTGGCTTCCATCTCTTCAGTTCTACTTTGTCCTTTTAGTGTATTGTCCATTTCTGATATTCTATTATTAATCAACTGAACCTGTTTTTGCAGGTTTTGAATAGTTTCCAATGCTGTATCTATCTTATTTGATTGTTCCTATAGCACTTTCCTGACTTCTTCCTTTTTTTTCTCAACTCCTTTGTAAAGTGTTTTCATACATTTTATAATCATTTTTCTGAATTCTTTCTTAGGGATTTCTAAGGACTTCCTTCCTTCTAATATGGAGTATAGGCCGACCTCAGCTTTGTCTCAGTCACTTTATCTTGTTTCTGGACATGTACTGATATGGTCATCTGCTTCTCCTTCTTGGGCATGTTCAGTAGTTATCTGTGGCCTTAATACTTAATTGAGTGTGTGTTTTGATATTTTTTTATCCTTTCTGATTGCCTCCAGGGAGATGTGATCAGGAAATGGGCTTCCCTTTTACATTCTTTTTATTATTCAACTCAAAGTAACTGTCACAGGTGTTGTCTTCATACTTCGTATTTGGCAGTTGGTATTGGTTCTTGCTTGGATTGTGGGGTTTTATAGGGTGTTATTGTAGCTTGACTATATGGCAGCAATTGCTGTCTCTTTGTGGGTAATATAGGGAGAGAAAGAGCCCCCTAAGGTAAAGAGTGGACCAAAATCAAAATACCAAAACAGCAACAGCAAAAAAACCCCCCCAAAAACAATAAACAAACATAGATTGGATATTGTAGTCTATAATCGCAGAAAAGAAAGAATAAAAAAAAAAAAATCTGTAACCTAATATGTTGCTGTTGTTTAGTGTTGTTGAGTCGATTCCAACCCATAGCGACGCTGTATAGGGTTTCCAAAGAGCAATTGGTGAGTTTGAGCCGCCGACCTTGCAGTTCAAACTGCTTTGCAGTCTGGCGCATTAACCCACAAATGCCACATCAGGTCTCCTAATTTGAGTATAGCTTTAATATCCTCTTTCAGTTTCTTGCCTTCAAGACCACCTGAGAAATTTCAAGATGCCACTGTTGGTTGTTATGATGTAACTCAGGTTTTAATTTTTGATCTGTTTCAGTTTTAGTCTGTCTTTCCCACTCCACAGCCCCTGTTCTGGCCTTTTCCCTATTGATAAATAGTTCAGGGACTAGCTGTGTCCATTTGAGCTGCTGTTTGGTGTTAAGTGGAATCTGTCCCTTTAAGTTTTGAGAAGATCTGTGTGCATGTGTAGTAGAACTCTCCGAGGGTGGGGGGATGTCCACTCTAGTCACTAGAATGGAGGTAAGCAAACAGCAGGAGGACAATAAAGAGATACAAAAAAAAAAAAAAAAAGGA
>NW_006408707.1:3895877-3896651 GCF_000296735.1 Chrysochloris asiatica
GGTCCTCAGCACACAGCCCCTTTCCCTCTCTGGATCTCAAGTCCTCAACCACTCCATCTCTTCATGTCATCCTCTCTGTCTCCATCTCAGGTCTCACTAATTCTCTGAGCGGGGTCTTGATGTCGGCTCTTCTCCAGTGATGCTCCCAGGGCTCTCCGCTCCTAGACTGAAAGGTTAATCACTCCCCTCATTGCTATAACAACAACAACAACAAAAATAGTGTCATTTGATACAACTTGATAAAATCATGTATTTTAAGCATTTTCAGGTAGATCTCAAAAGATGATCCAAAAAAAAAGAAAGACCCACAACCTCGATGAATGAAGAAACTGTGTCTATGGTGGAAGAAGTTTGTTTATGCACAAGCAATTCAAATTGGGATCTCAATTGGTTTGACATTTCCATTTTAAGTGAGCATCTGCCCTTAGCAAGCTTTCAGCTGGATGGTAGCCAAAAGCATTGCATGAAGATATGCGAGCTCAAAGTACTAATCATTATTTTAGCAATATTAATGCAAATGAAGAAAATTTTATGGAAAGAATTGCAACCAGAGATCAGTCTTGAATTTACCAATGCAATCCAGAGAGTAAGGTCTAGTCAAAGCAGAGACTTCCGAGAGGATCTGCTGGGCCAGTTAAATTTAAGACCAAGAGATCAACTCAGAAGTTTATTGTTGTTGTTGTTGTTGTCAGGTGTCATCGAGTCAGAACTGACTCATAGCGACCCCATGCACAGCAGAATGAAACAATGTCTGATCCTGGGCCAACCTCACTA
>NW_006408707.1:3899101-3904413 GCF_000296735.1 Chrysochloris asiatica
AATAATAGTGGTATTAACTGGGCTTCCCTGTAGGCGCATGGGTATTATCCTATCACTTACAGCATTGTACCTCATGACTGATCTGTATATGTTCTTTTTGACGATGAATGCAACACCATTCCTTTTCAATTTATCATTCCCTGCATAGTTAACCATGTGGTTGTCAGATTCAAAATGGCCAATACCAGTCCATTTCAGCTCACTAATGCCTAAGATATAGATGTAGATGCATTCCATTTCATTTTTGACAACTTCCAATTTTCCCAGATTCATACTTCGTACATTCCATGTTCCAATTTTCAATGGATGTTTATAGCTGTATCTCTTCATTTTTAGTTGTGGCTTATCTGCAAATGAATGTTCTGTAAGCTTTTCTCTCTCCCGAGCTTAACTATTTTCACGTCATCATGATCAACTCCACTTTGAGGAGGCATTTTTTTCCCCAGTCACATTCTGAGTGCCTTCCCACCTTTCGGTCCTAAATCTGACAGTGTTTCTCTGCTATTCATAGAGTTTTCAGTTACTAGCGATTTGGAAGCAGTTCATCGCTCTTTCTTCCTAGTCTGTTTTTGTTTGGAAGCTCATCTGAAACCTGTCCACCATGGGTGACCCTGCTGGTTATTTAAAATACCGGTGGCAGAGCCTTCAGAGTCACAGCAACTCAAACCACCACAGCACAACAGACAAATGAGCGGTGGCCGTTTGGTTTTATGTCTATACAGTCTCTTTAAATTTTGATGTCAATCTTGATACAATCCTGATATAATCAAGATGCAATCAAGATGTTCTCTCTTAATCCTCTCAATCCTGGTACAATCAAGATAAGCTCTCCCAAGATGGAGGCTCCTGGAACAGCTGAGTGTCTTGATCCAGAAAATAATGGATTTCTGGATTCTCCTGCAACTTTCCCAGCTATAAGCCCTCTGATCCTCCAAACATACCTTTATATTTGTTCCAGAGTTCCAACACCATCTCATGAGTCCTCTTGACCCGGTATTCTGTGTTGTTGTTGACCAAGCTCCTCACTATGAAGTTTATGCCATAAACAGAAATTTATGGCAACATTTTTTTTGGATTCCAGAGGGGTAATCTTGGTTCATTTTCTCAAAGGACACAGGAAGATCAAAGAGACTTACTGTGAAGAAGTTTTTAAAAAATTGGAAACTGCATTGGTGAGTTGATCTGAGGCAAGTTGATCTCAGGCAAGTTGATCTGAGAAATGTTTAATGTCATAATAATGCTCTTGTTTTTTCTTCAAAGGTAGCGAGGGCTTTCCTACAAGAATTGCCTTGTATCCACTTTAATGTACTGATCTTGTCCCTTCATGATCATTTTGATTTCAGAAACTCAAAGAACATTGGAAGGACTATGGACTGAGTCCCTCAAGCATAATAAAACTTCCATTGTGATATGATGTAAATCAGAGTTGTTAAGTGCTGTTGAGTCTTTTCAGATTCATAGAGAACTTGTATAGAGTTTCCTGTGAACAGCTAATGAGATTGAATGACTGACCTTGTGATTAGCAATCTACTGCTGATCTTACAGCTCCACACCAGGAATTCTGGTAAAGGGTTTGATGTTGCTGTTAAATGTCATTGAGTCAATTGTCACTCATAGTGACCCTGTGTAGGGTTCCCAAGGAGTGGCTGTACTCCAGGAAAGGGTTGTTGTTGTTATGTGCTTTTGAGTCACTTCCAACTCATAGCAATCCTGTATAGGATTTCCAAGGAATGGCTGGTGAATATGAATTGCTGATCTTGGGGTTCAAATCCCTTTGTGGACCAGTGCTTTATCCCACAACAGCACACAGATGGAAATACAGCCTTCAAAACAATATAGACCTAGGGGCTACAAAGGCAAGAAGTAACTGGCTTACAAGCTTTCAAGAGGGAGCCTAGAACCAGAGGGCATGGAGGAAGGTAGAATATCCACTGAGTAGTAGCCAATCTGTCTGGTCAGGACTAATGAAAGAAGATGGGGATAGGTCCCTTGTGGTACAATGGTGAATACTTGTTATCAGGACGAACTGTGAGAGTTGAAAATATAAAGGTAGATGTTTTGTAACAAAAGGAGGGGAGTGATTGACTATGCAGTCCAGGACCCGAGGTCCCTGGAACCATCAAGGGAAACGAGCGGAGTGCGAGATCCTGCTCTGAAAAGCATTGACACCAGAGATGGAGGCAGAGATGGTGATGTGGAGAGATGGAGCAGCTGGGAACTCTAGATCCAGAGAGGGAGAGGGACAGTGTGCTGATGACTGGGGTGGGGGGAGGGGGGGTGGGCAGGCTTACAGGGTATCCTCTTTGGATGTTTGATGATGCATGGAAGGGATTGTAACCAAGGCAATGAAATAATATACAATAGGATGAATGTAAAGTTAATGTTTTCCCATGTAAACTATCACATAATTCACAATAAAACATTAAAAAAAAAAAAAAAAGTATTTAGACCTAGATGGAGAATATGTCATAAAAAATAGCTTCAGATTTTTAAAACATTCTTAACACAATATTTTTACTTATTCTTGTTGATAAAGGTTTCTATGATTTTGTGGCAACATTTTTTGATATACCCTCTTAAGTTTATTTGGCTACAAGTTAGTTATAGAAAGTAAAATGAAAGTCTCATGCAGAACTCCTGAAGATTTACACCCTGTGGCAATTTTTTTTAGTTAGCATGTCATTATTGTCTTGTTTCTTTTTAAAGACAATTTCAAAAAAATCTGTGGAACCCTAGTTTAATTACTCTAAGAGACTCCAAAGGACGATTTCATGATTCTAAATGCATCTCCTAACATTTCCAATGTTATATTTTTTGGTTGTTTGATAGGTTTTTTTTTTAATTGAAGCTTTATTAGAGACATTTCTTTCTAGAAACATACAAAATACAATTATTAGAAACTGACTATTCATAGTAAAATGTGCAAACTTGTAGAATGCTCTTCAGTTAATACAATCATTTGCTGTAACTATGCTAGGTTGTTGTTTTTCAAATCATTCCTAAAAAGTAGGTGAAGAAAAACTTCTATAAAATTACTCAAATTTGAAATAAAATGATGTATTTAATTTCTTCAGAAACGTATCCAGGCGTTTTTGCAGGCTGGGTTTTTATAATTATTTAAGTATGTTCCATAACAAAGATACTAATAGAAGCATCAAAATCTTACTGTGCAACCTCAGGGAACACAGATATTCTGTTAAAAACTTGATTACTCTTCTATGGAAGCAGTTAGCTTTGATTTATATCACTTCTGAAGGGAGGTTCGCTGAGGCTTTGAGTAATCCAATAAGGATCATATAATATACTCCTCTTTACATCTCATAGAGTTGCTGTGTATGGAGCTCTTTGTTTATGATTCAGGAAATGGGTTAAAAGCTTCCTCGATTTATCTCCATTCAAAATTTTTTTTCTGGAGGAAGTAATGGTCTTTTGCATTTTAATAAGCAGTAAATTTTAAGCATTACAATGTTCAAGTAATAAGCTATCTTTGGCAATGTGGGCTTGTCCTTATTTTTGGAATTGCTCTCATTCAGCAGTTTAATATAGAGATGATTCTTGTCTCATCCCTATGTTTTCATTTTAAGACACTGCACACTGCATTGAGAATGCCACTCATATTTCTTTCTGAAAATAGTCTGAATCTCCTTCATAAGTACCTGAAAGTGATATGGAAAATTAAGAAGAGCTTTATGAATGGCCACTAGCTTAATGGGAGTTATGTGATATTATCTAAAAAAAATTTAAGCTATTTTTCTTCATTTTTCCCCTTTAAACATTCATTACTTAACAAATGTTTGTTAATATCATGTAATATTTAATGTAATATGGTAGGTACTAGAGATGATACAAAAAAGAATGTAATAAAGTTTTTTTTTTTTTTTTTTTTGTACAACTGCTTCACAAAATCTTCGTGTGAATAGATGGCAAGGAATCTACTAGAATGGATGACATGAATGACATGGATGACGTGGATAGTCATTCTAAGTGAAATTCTAATAGGAATTTTTTCTTAGATTTTTCACTTTTAAATAGAACTGTCACCAAAACCTCAGTTGTACAAACCTGTCCTTTCTGAGCAATAATGCATAAAACATGGGTGAAATTTCTATACTTACAAAATTCTAACAGTTCTCTTCATGATTGGGTTGACTCTTCAGATTTATCTACATGACTTGGTTTATTCAAAGCAAAGTGATATAAGGTTCTTGATGACTTTAAGTTGATCTGATCACTTACTTAACAATAACCAATTAAATTGTGTATAATAGGTTGTACATCCTTATGCAGATGAGTCATTGCATTCCAATTTAATGTGTAACTCAGTTTCTTTACAGGACAACTTTTTCTCCCATTATGTAATTAAATTATTTTAATTTTACTTCATGAACATTAAGGCAGCTTAAGACCATGCAGTTACAATGTTCACAGGGTACCTGCACAGGGATTTTCTAAAAATATTAAAAGGATTGCATTTTTTTTAGGGGGGTGTTCAATATCTTCAAACAACTTGTAATTTGAAAATCTAAGGAATTTTAAAACCACAGTCCGAATTCTTTGTTTTGTGAATAAGAGGGAGTCTCTTAGAAACAAAATAATCTGTTCAGGATAGAGACTGAACAGGAAGATGAACATCGGACCTTGGATTTACTTCATATAAATCCATTAGTTACATCAATACAAATGTGTGCATTAATCATTGTGTATAAAACAAATAATTCCAGTTGATTTCTCTGAGCTGTTTTCTCTTATACAAGAGCCAGTGTTGTTATTAAGTGCTGTTGAGTTGGTTCTGACCCATCACGACCCTATATAGGGTTTCTGAGGAGTGACTGGTGAGCTTGAACCACTGATCTTACAGTTGAAACCAACTTTTCAGCCCAGTTCATTAGCCCACAGTGTCATACCAGGAGTTATGGTGGCACAGTGGTTATAGAGCTTGACTACTAATTGAAAGATTGGCAGTTCAGACTCATTAACAACCTGCCATATGCAGATGATACAACCTTGATTGCTGAAAGTGAAGAAGACATGAAACATTTACTTATGAAGATTAAAGAGTACAGCCTTCGATATGGATTACATCTCAATGTCAAGAAAACAAAAATCCTCACCAACATTCTTATCAATGGAGTAAAGATTGAAGTTGTCAAGGACTTCATTCTTCTTGGATCAACTATCAACACTTGCAGAAGTAGCAGTCAAGAGATCAGACGACATATTGCACTGGGCAAATCTGCTGCACAGGAACTTTTTAAAGTGTTGAAGAGCAGAGATGTCAGCTTGAAGACTAGGGTGCGCCTGACCCAGGCCAT
>NW_006408707.1:3904733-3906514 GCF_000296735.1 Chrysochloris asiatica
TGGCCCAGGATCGAACATTGTTTCGTTCTTCTGTGCATGGGGTCGCTATGAGTCAGTTCCGACTCGATGGCACCTGACAACAACAACAACAACTGTGGGGGAAAGACATGGCAGTATGCTTTCATAAAGTCTTACCTCCTTGGAAAGCCTATCGTTCCTGGTGTGGTACTGTGAGATAATGCACTGGACAGCAAGGTCTACTTGAATCACAAAGTCGGTGGTTCAAACTCACCAGCCACTCCTTGGAAACCATATACAGAGTCATTATGAGTCAGAACCAACTCCATGACACTTAATAACAACAATAGCAGTTCTATTTTGTCTTATAGGGTTGCTATGAGTCAAAATTGATGGCAGTAAGTTTTGGTTGATCCTATAAATAGTATCATTTTTGCCTTTTACTTCCTTTCCTCCCACAAACATTTATTGAGTGCATATTGTTTACTAGACACTAGTCTAGATACAATTACTAATACAACAATAAATGCAAGAAACAAGATCCCAGTGCTATGGAACCTAAATTCTAGCAAAAGGGATAGACAACAAACAAGCAAAAAATGACCAAGGGAAAGAGGAGATAGTTATAAATGTTGTACATGAATTTTAAATTGGGTAATGTGAATAGCTGGGTGATGAAAAGAGAGTACTTGGGCTGCAAATGTAGATTGGAGAGTGGGAAGCAGACATTGCAGTGAGCTGTGTAATGTTATATAAGAACAATATAAAGGAAACAGGTTTTATTTGTTTAATCCTGCGTTAGTCTACTTTTGGACTTATGAATTGTGAGATGCCTCTGAAACTTCTAAGTACAGATGTCGTATAAGGGGACTTTAAAACTTTCATGACAAATTCCATTATTTTTTAATTCAATTTTTCCATGAATTTTTTTGAAGCTCCCTCATATGGAAAAGTTGAATATACTATTAATCTACTATGATACTCTACCAAGAGAACAGGGGTGAAGAAATAGATAAGATATTATAATATATGTTGTTGTTGTCAGGTGACATCAAGTCGGAACTGACTCATAGCGACCCCATGCACAGCAGAACGAAACAATGTCTGATCCTGGGCCAACCTCACTACCACTGCCACACTTGATGCCCTCAATGATGCCACTTGGCTGATCCATCTCATTGGGGGTCTTCCTTTTTCTCTGACCCTCCATCTTACCCAGCATGACATCCTTCTCCAGCGACTGTTTCCTCCTGACAATATGTCCACAGTTTGAGATATCTGTTATTTATGTTTATGTTTGTGTGTACATAAAACTTGAAGGAAACCCAGGCAAGTAATGAAACTGCACTTCCTATACAAACAGACTACTTCAGCATAGATGTTGAACCAGGAATTATGTATGAATAAAATAAGATGGGAAAATGCAGCACTAATTGCTAAAAGGAGTCCTGGTGTGGAGCTTTAGGATAAGGACTGGGCAGCTAATCACAAGGTTGGCAGTTCAAACTCACCAGCTGTTCATTTGTAAAAAGCCCTTACTACCTCTTATCTGGAGTCCCGGTATGGCACTGTGGGCTAATGTTTCAGACTGCAAAGTCATTTGAACTGCAAAGTTGGTGGTTCAAGCTCACCAGCTGCTCCTTGGAAACCCTATACTGGGTCACTATGGGTTGGAATCGACTCGACGGCACTTGACAACAACAACAACAACCTCTTTTCTAGGAGCTCTGGTAGCATTGTTGTTGTTGTTGTTGTCAGGTGCCATCGAGTCGGAACCGACTCATAGCGACTCCATGCACAGCAGAACGAAACAATGTTCGATC
>NW_006408707.1:3907745-3909946 GCF_000296735.1 Chrysochloris asiatica
GAATGGGCACAAACATTGATCTCTTCTGGTAGCATAGTGGTTACAAATTGGGCTACTAACCTCAAGGTCAGCAGTTTGAAATGACTAGATGCCGTTCAGGAGAAAGATGAGATTTTTCTGTTGCCGTAATGAGTCACAGCCTTAGAAACCCTGTATAACCAACTCTATGGCACATAACCAGCACCACCACTTCTTACTGGAGTCCTGGTGTGGTTAATGGGTCAGACTGCAAAGTCAGTTTGAACCGCAAGGTCAGTAGTCCGAGCTGTTCCTCGGAAACCCTTTACAGAGTTGATAAGGGATGGAACTGACTTGATGGCACTTAACAACAATAACAACAACAATAACGTCTTATCTAAGAGCCATTGAAGCATTGTGAGTTGTTAGTTGTACTGTTAACCGCATGTTCAGCCTGGTGAGGCTTTCTCTTCCCAAAGAGATTTAAAACCTTGGAAACCCTACATAGGGTCTCCCCACCAGAACAGACTCTATGACACATAACAACGAAACGTGCTACGAAGAAATTTAAGAATTTATCTATGCTTAATGAAGGCATCCTGGTATGGTGCTGTGGGTTAAAGCACCAGACTGCAAAGCCATTTGAACTGCAAGTTCGGCAGTTCAAACACACCAGCTGCTCCTTGGAAATCCTATACAGGGTAGATATGGGTTGGAATCGACCTGATAGCCCTTAACAACAACAATAAAATGAAGGCCTCCTAGTGTGACACTGCGGGCTAATGGATACCAAGATTGGTTTGAACTGCACTTCTGTCAGTTCAAGCTCACCAGCTGCCTCTCAGAAACACTATACACTACACTACCAGGCCTTGCTCCTTCAAGATAGCAGATCGGATAGACGTGTAGTGAGGAGCTCGGTCAACAACAACATGGAACACCGGGCCAAGAGGGCTCACAAGATACTGTTGGAACTCTGAAAACAATATAAAGGTATGTTTTGAGGTTTGGAAGGTTTACAGCTGGGGAATTTGAAGGGAATCCAGAAATACATTGTATTCTGGATCAAGACACTCAACTGTTCCAGGAGCCGCCATCTTGGGAAAGAACATCTTGATTGTATTAGGATTGATAGTATCAGGAGAGAACATCTTGATTGTATCTTGATTGCTTCAGGATTGACATTAAAATTTAAAGTGACAGTATCAACATAAAACCAAATGGCCGCCACTCATCTGTCTGTCGTGCTATGGTGGCTTGAGGTGCTGTGATTCTGAGGGCTATGCCACCGGTATTTTAAATAACTAGCAGGGTCACCCATGGTGGACAGGTTTCAGATGAGCTTCCAGACAAAGACAGACTAGGAAGAAAGAGTGACAAACTACTTTTGAATGGCTAGTCACTAAAAACTCTATGAATAGCAGAGAAACATGGTCAGATACAGGACTGGAAGGTGGGAAGGCACTCAGAATGTGACTGGGGGAAAAAAATGCCTCCTCAAAATAGAGTTGACCACCATGACGTGAATAGAGTTAAGCTCGGGAGAGAAAAGCGCACAGAAACTTCATTTGCTGATGGGCCACAACTCAAAATGAAGAGAAACAGCTATAAACATCCATTGAAAATTGGAACATGGAATGTATGAAGTATGAATCTGGGAAAATTGGAAGTTGTCAAAAATGAAATGGAACGTATCAACATCGATATCTTAGGCATTAGTGAGCTGAAATTGGCCATTTTGAATCTGACAACCATATGGTTTACTATGCAGGGAATGACAAATTGAAAAGGAATGTTGTTGCATTCATCGTCAAAAAGAACATATCCAGATTAATCATGAGTTACAATGCTGTAAGTGATAGAATAATACACATGCGCCTACAGGGAAGCCCAGTTAATACCACTATTATCCAAATTTATGCACCAACCACTGACTTTCATCCTTAAGTCAGTGAGAATGAAATAGAAGAATTCTACCAGCTTCTTCAGTCTGAAATCGATCAAACATACAATCAAGATGTATTGCTCATTATCGGTGATTGGAATGCAAAGGTTGGGAGCAAAGAGGAAGGACCAGTAGTTGGAAAATTTGGACTTTGTGATAGAAATGATGCTGGAGAATGAATGATCAATTTCTGCAAGACAAATGATTTGTTTAATTCAAATACCTTCTTTAGACAGCATAAGAGACGACTATACACATGGACCTCGCCAGATGGAACACATAGAAATCAAATTGACTA
>NW_006408707.1:3911489-3933040 GCF_000296735.1 Chrysochloris asiatica
AATCCTCACCACTGAACCAATAAACAACATTCTTATCAATGGAGAAAAGATTGAAGTTGTCAAGGACTTCATTCTTCTTGGAGCAACTATCAACACTCATGGAAGCAGCAGTCAAGAGATCAGACGATGTATTGCATTGGGCAAATCTGCTGCACAGGAACTTTTTAAAGTGTTGAAGAGTAGAGATATCAGCTTGAGGACTAAGATGCGCCTGACCCCAGTCGTGGTATTTTCAATAACCTCACATGGATGCGAAAGCTGGACAGTGAATAAGAAAGATCATAGAAGAATTGATGCCTTTGAGTCATGGTGCTGGAGGAGAATACTAAAAGTGCCATGGACTGCCAAAAGAACCAATAGACCTGTTTTGGAAGAAGTGCAGCCAAAGTGCTCCTTGGAGGCCAGGATGGCTAAGCTTCATCTCTCATACTTTGGATATATTGTCAGGAGGCAACAGTCACTGGAGAAGGATGTCATGCTGGGTAAGATGGAGGGTAAGAGAAAAAGAGGAAGACCCCCAACGAGATGGATCAGCCAGGTGGCATCTTTGATGGCGTCAAGTGTGGCAACGGTAGTGAGGTTGGCCCAGGATTGGACATTGTTTCGTTCTGCTGTGCATGGGGTCGCTATGAATCGGTTCCGACTCGATGGCATCTGACAACGACAACATGAGTCATAACCGACTTGAATGCACTTAACAGAAACAACAATGAAGGAGTGTAGTTTATTTGTCTGGAAATCTGAATCATTTATTTATCTTAAAAAGCTGCAGAGTTATTTTATCTATTGCATAAACAAACCTGCAAAAAATGTCTCTTCTATTCTTGTGTTTGCTGCGTCTACATCAGATTTCTTGAAGATGTGTTTTAGCCAGTACAAGCATTTGGCATCTCTTTTATCCTTGAGACCAGTTTTTCTACCTTGCTGGTTTCACCTTGTATTTTGGCAAACAGGTAATTATTCTGATTTCATTAACTTCACTACTTATAGAAGTTATTTCACTGTTTATAAGTTATGGGCTTCAGTTTAATATGTTGGAAAGTATACACCGACATAAACAAATCATAATGTAAATTTTGTAGTGGATAATTTATTGGGTCTAGTAGATCACTTCAGTGTACTTTGGTCCACAATTCAATGGTAAATTTGTCTTAGAAACAAAAAGAGTGATTCCCCTAAGTGTAATGACATAAGTGTAAACTTATCTTAGGAAAAAATTCAAACAGAAAAACTTACTTCAATTAAGTAGAAAAGAAGGAAATTGAGTAAGAAAAGAACAGAAATTAAAAATCTCAATCTTTAATTGGTGTAAAAATCTTTTTAAACCTTAAACTTGTCTATAGTTTTCCTTTGTTGTGATACTAAGCAACTTAAGTGCTACTTTAATTACTTTAATTATTAGTGGCCTAGATCTCAGGTACTCTTTTCCTAAATAAAATGTTCCCTGTGGGTATCTTAAAATTCCATTCTCTTAATTCTCTCCTTGCCATTATTTAGTGTAATCACGTTTAGTTAAATTGTAGTGTAAATGGGTATCATTTTTCCCCTAGGTGGTGGTATCGATAGGTGAGTAGACAGATGTCTTGCCCTAAAAGGAAAAAAAAAAAAATGAGGGAAAATGTCAGGTGAGAGAATATCCAAATGATGTTGAGATCACATTCAAGCTTCATTCTCATGTAGCTTGTATTGATTCTCGTGTATTTGTGAAAATTCTAATTTCACGTGGAAGTTTTCCACAATCATTTTGAAGCCCCACATATACGTTAAATTTGTTTGTTCAGGGACGAATGTAGACTCTGTTATGAAGTAGCTGTTGTTGCTATGCACTGTCAAGTCAGTTCCAACTTAAAGCAACCCTGGGTACAACAGAAACACTGCCTGGTCCTGCACCATAATCACAATGGTTGCTATGTTTGAGAACATTGCTTACTGCTTCCACTGTATCAATCCATCTACTTGGGGGTCTTCTTCTTTTTCACTGATATTCCACTTTATGAAGCATAATGTCATCTTCCAAGAACTGGTCCCTTTTGAGAACCTGTACAAAATATGAGAGACAAATTCTCACAGTCCTAATTTCTAACTAGCATTGTGGCTATACTTCTTCTAACACAGATTTGTTTGTCGTTCTGGCAGTCGATGGTACTTTTATTTTTCTCCTCCAACACCATAACTCAACTGCACTAATTCTTATCTGGTCTTTATTCATTGTCCTACTTTCACCTGCATGTGAAGCTATTTGAAATACAATGGTTTGGGTCAGGTACACCTTAGTCCTCAAGCTGACATCTTTGTGCTTGAATACTTTAAAGAGGTCATGTGCAGCATATTTGCCTAATCCAATACGTTATTTGATTCTTGACTGCTGCTTTCATGAGTGTTGATAATGGATCTAAGCAAAATGAAGTCTTTGACAATTTCAATCTTTTCTTTGTTTATTATGAAGTTATTTATTGGTCTGTTGTTGTTGTTAAGTGTCATTGAGTTAGTTCCAACTCATAGCGAACCTGTATAGAGTTTTACAATAGCAGTTCAAATTGACCTTTAGGTCCAGTGCATTATCACATAGCACTACACCAGGACTTTATTTATTGATGTAGTGGTGAGAATTTTTGTTATCTTTCCATTGAGGTGCAACCCAATGTCTATAGATCATAATGAGGCACACAGTAAAAACCATTTGCAAAGTCAGTTAAGCACAGATAAATATCTTCCTGGTATGATATCCTAGAAACAACAATAAAAAGAAGATTGGTTAATACCACTATTATCTAAAGTTACTCACAATCCACTAAAGCCAGTGATAATGAAACTGAAGAATCCTACAAACTTTGTATGTCTGAAATTGATCAAACAGGCAATCAAGATGTAATGATAATTACTGGTGATTAGAATTTGAAGGTTGTAAACAAAAGGAAAAGATTAGTCATTGGAAAATATGATCAATGACTTTTTCGTTGCAAATATCTTTTTAAAGTAACATAAAAGGTGACTATATACATGGATCTCACCATATGGAATAAACAGGAGTCAAGCTGAGTACAGCTGTGGGCAGAAACTAAGGAGATGCCCAATATTGTCAGACAAAACAAAGCCAGGAATAAATTGTGGAACAGACTATCAATTGCTTTTAATAAATATCAGGCTGAAATGGAAGGGAATTAAAACAAGTCCACGAGATCCAAAATATGACCTTGACTATATTCCATCTGAATTTAAAGACCATCTCAAGAACAGATTTTATGCATTATACCCCAATGACCAAAGACCAAAAGAGTTGTGGTATGACATAAATAATATTACATAGGCAAAAAGTAAAAGGGCATTGAAAGGCACGAAATAAAGGAAAGACTAAAATAGATCCCATAAGAGACTCTGAAATTTGCTCTTGAGCATAGAAAAGCTAAAGTGACTGGAAGAAATGAGGAAGTAATATAGTTAAATAGAAATTTTCAAAGGGCAGTTTGAAAAGACAAAGTAAATTATTGTTATGAAATATGCAAAGCTCTGAGATTAGAAAGCCAAAAGATAACATGTTCAGCAATCCTTACATTGAGAAACTCTAGAAAACATTCAAGCCTCAGGTCAGAATATTAAAGGATTCTAGGAGCTCTAGTAGTATGGTGGTTACAAGATGGGCTGCTAATCTCAAGGTCAGCAGTTCGAAACTACCAGTGGTTCTACAGGAGAAAGATGAGGCTTTCTGCTCCCTTAAAGATTTACAGCGTCAGAAAATCTATGCAGGTAGCTATGAGTTGGAATCAACTCCACGACACACAACTACCACCACCACAGTGGTAACTTGAGGTACTGGTGTGGCACTGTGGGATAAAGCACTGGGCCACAAGGTTAGTTTGAACCACAAGGTCAGTAGTTCCAACTCACCAACTGCTCCTTGGAAACCTCACACAGGCTTGCTTTGAGTTTGTACCAACTCAATAGCACTTAACACCAAAATGAGCAACATATTGAATGATGCAGGAACTCTCAAGAAGATGGAAGGAATGCATTCAGTCATTGTTGCAACATTGTTCAACTGTTTCAAGAGGTAACGTATGATCAAGAATCTATGGTTCCCCTCCAAGAATGAAACTCAAAGGAAACATGTAAGAATGTAAGCTTGCTGGCAATGCATTGGTCTATGAGCAATGAAGATATGGGCTGAGTTTCGCAAGGCTCCATAGATTCCTGTCTACCTTGAAATGAGAGAGCGAAGAGGAAGGGCTGGTTGGTCCAAAGTGTTATGAGACTTAGGGATTTCTAAGCCCATGGACAAGGGCATAGCCACAGAGGGCTAAAGCTGAGAGTGAAGCATCTAGCTGATACGAAGTGAGGGTATATGCACAAGAACACCCACACTTGTACATGGTTGTTATTAGCTGCCATCAAGTTGGTACCGACTCATAGCAACCTTGTGCACAGCAGAACAAAACACTGCCTGATCCTGAGCCAGCCTCACTACTGTTGCCACGCTTGAGTCCATGGATACTACCACTTGGCCAATTCATTTCTTATAGATAGTACCCATTTAACCAAGCTTCGATGGCTTGATGATCAGAACTCAACTAAAGGAAGATAAAGAAATTTAATTAAGAAAGCAAGCAAAAATTGCTACAATTTGATGAACTTGACCTATACTTATGGATATAGTAGCTCAAAATACCAACTGAGAGGGAAAGAGTTTTCACATCAAGGCTCAAACCTATCTCCTCTGTACACAGAGTTAACTGGGGTGGGAAACTTAGACACTGACTACTTAAAATGGGCAGGAGGGTGGGGGGTGGGGCTAAAAAGCCATGAAGTAGCTGGCTTACAAGTTTTCAAGAGAGAAGGGGGAAATAAAAGAACCTATAGTAATGAAGGAAGAAGTCTAAGCTGTACTAACTGATGGCACTGCAAAAACAATCACTCCAGATTTGAAGGAATACCAAATGAAGTGTTCAACACACTTGAGGTATCACTAGAGGGGCTCACTCATCTATGTCAAGAAATTTGTAAAACAGCTACCTTACTAACTGATTGGAAAAGATCCATACTTGTGCCCACTCTAAAGAGAGGTGACCTAACAGATTGCAGAAATTATTGAAACATAGCATTAATATCACATGCAATTTAAATTTTGTTAAAAATAATTTAAAAAAATTGTAACAGTACATTGATAGAGAACTGCCAAAAATTCAATTCAGATTCAAAAGAAAGTGTGAAATTAGGATATTGTAATTGACATAAGATGGATCTTAGCTGAAAGCAGAGAATATCAGGAAAATTTCAATCTGTGCTTTACTGACTACGTAAAACCTATCTACTGTGTAGACCATAACAAACTATGGACAACATTGCAAAAAATGGGTTTTCCAGGGCATGTCATTGTGCTCAAGAGGAACCTGTACATAGACCAAGAGTCAGACATTAGAACAGAACAAGGTGATACTGAATAGCTAAACTAACAAAAGCTATGTGTCAGGGTTGTATCCTATTATTATATTTACTCAATCTGTATGCTGACCAGATGATCCGAGAAGTTGGATTATATGAAGAAGTATGTGGCATCAAGATTAGAGGAAGATTCGTGGACCTGTGATAAGGGAATGGCACAATCTTGGTTGCTAGAAGTGAAGAGGGCTTGAAATACTTACTAAAGAAGTTAAAAGACTACAGCCTTCTGTATGGATTACATCTTAATGTAAAGAAAACAAAAATCATCAGAACTGGAACAATAAATAACAATATGATAAATGGAGAAAAGATTCAAATTGTTAAAGACTTCATTTCACTTTGATCCTTAATCAACACAGCATCAGTCAAGAATCAAAAGACATATTGCATTAGAAAAATCTGCAAAAGACCTCTTTAAAGTGTTAAAGAGATTGAAAGCATTGAAGAGGTTTAAAGTATTACAGTATTTGAGGAATAAGATATGCCAGACTAAAACCATAGCATTTTCCATTACTTCATATGCATGCGAAAGTTGTTCAGAGTTAGGGAAAATGTAGCAGAATCTATGCATTAGAATGGTGATGTTGGAGAATAATATTTAAAGTACCCTGGACTGCCAGAAAAACAAATGCACCTTGGAAGAGGTATAAACAATATGTTTAGAAGGGAGGATGGCCTGACCTCCCCTCCCCAGAAAAGAAATCATGCTTGCCTAAGTTGACTATCAGTGAAAGAGAAGAACTCCCAACCAGATGAGTTGACAAAATTGCAGCAACAATTGTCTCAAACATAACAACAATTATGAGGTTGATGTAGGACAGCGCAGTGTTTATAAATATATGGGGTTTCAAAATATTTGTGGAAAAATTCCATTATATTTCTATTCAAAATGTTTATGGGTACAGAAAGACTCATCCTTGTATTGTGTAGTGGCTGGTGGGTTTGACCTGGTGACTTTGTGGTTAGCAGTCCAATACTTACCCTACAGCCTCACCAGAGCTCCTGCAAGCACCATCAGTCTGGTAAATTTACTTTTCTTTTAACACGGCTTCTAAATTAGTATCTGGATGAAGCATTTTGGAACGATTAATGCTAGTCTTAAAAAATATTGATGAAGATTCAGACCACAGTCTTCAGTATAAGTTGCACCTCAATTAATACAGGTGTTTTCTTTACTATTACTTTCTGCAATGCTAAAGAACTTGTGAAAAAAAATTACTCTTATTATCCATAAATACTTTTCTATATTTCTTAAATACATCTCTTTACAAGTTTTAAGAATTTTGGTTTTTACTTATCTTTAAGGTATCCTAATAAAATATTTCAAAATTTTTTTGGTTATAGTTTTCTACTTTTGTTGTTTTAAGAATCTATTTCAAAGCACTAGTAAAACTACACTCATTTAATTATGTTCCTGAAGCCTTAAGTTTTACCTGTGGAAAACTGGTTTTAGACTAGCTAATCATTAGAGAAGCAATGGATAATAAATAAGTCAGTTCAAACTCAGCATGACCTTATGTACAACAGAATGAAACACTGCCTCGTCCTATGCCATTCTCACAATCATTGATAAGCTTTAGATCATCTTTCTAACAGTGTGCCAATCTGTCTAGTTGGTGGGTCTTCCTCTTTTTTGCTGATGCTCTACTTTATCTAGCATGACATTCTCCAGGGACTGGTGCCTCCTGGTAATATGTCTAAAGTATAAGAAATTAAGTCTCATCACCATGACTAAGGAACAGTCTGCTTGTACTTCTTCCAAAACAGATCCCTTTGTTTTATCAATCAATGATACATTTAATATTCTTTTTCACCACCATAACTTAAACATTTCAATTCTTCAGTGGTCTTCCTTATTCATCGTCCAACTTTCACTTGCTTATGAAGCTATTGAGAACACCAAGACTTGGATAAGGCACACTTTACTCCTCAAACGGATACTTTTGCTCTTGGATATTTTAAAGAGGTATTATGCAGAAGATTTGCCTAATGGAATATGTTGTTTGATTTCTTGACCGATGCTTCCATGAGAGCTGATGGATCCAATCAAAATGAAGTCTTTGATAGCTATAGTATTTTCTCCATCTAATCTGATGTTAAGGATCTCGGTAGTGTACTGATTACGAATCGGGAGGTTAACCTCAGGTCAGCAGTTCGAAACTACCAGCTGTTACACAGAAGAAAGATAAGGCTTTCTGCTGCTGTAAATATTTATAGTCTGAGAAATCCTGTATGGGGTTGCTATGAGTCAAAACTGACTCCATGGCACATAACAACAACAGCATCCTGATGTTATTGGTCCATGGTAAGGATTTTTGTTTTCTTTACATCAAGATGAAACCCATACTGAAGACTGTGGTCTTTAATCTTCATCAGTAAATATTTTAATTCCTTGTCACTTTCAGCAAGCAAGATTGTATCCTCTGCATAGCACAGGTTGATAATGAGTCTTCCTCCAATCCTGATGCCATATTTTTCTTTATATAATATAGCTTCTCAGATTATTTGCTCAGTGTACAGATTGAATAAAATTGGTGAAACAGTATAACCATCGTATACACCTTTTCTAATTTTAAACTATCCAGAGTCCCGTGGTATGTTCAATGACTGCCTATTGGTCTGTGTATGGGTTCTTTATGAGCACAAATATTCTGGAATACTTATTCTATCCCAATAATGACCACAGTTTATCATGATCCACACAGGTAAATACCACTCTGCTCTCTGCTTTCAGCCATGATTCATCTGATGTTAGCAGTGATATCCCTTATTCCATGTCATCATCTGAGTCTGGCTTGCCCCTCTGGATGTTCCCTAACAGTGTACTGTTGCAGACGTTTTTGAATTACCTTTACCAAAATTTCATTTGTATATGATATTAATGATATCTTCCTATGATTTCCACATTGCATTGGGTTGCCGCTCTTTAGAATGGACACAACTAAGGATCTCTTCCAATCAGTAGGTCAAGTAGCTATCTTTCAAATTTCTTGGCATAAATGAGTGAGTGCTTCCTGTGCTGCATTAGTTTGTTGACAATTTTTCATTTGCATTCCATCAATTCCTGGTGCCTTCTTCTTTGACAATGCCATCAGTTCACTTTGGATTTCTTCCTTCAGTACCATTGACTCCTGATCATATAGTACCTCTTGAAGTGGTTGAGCATCAACCATTTCTTCTTGGTACAGTGATTGTGCATTCCTCCCATCTTCTTTTGATGCTTTCTGAATCATTCAATATTTTGCCCAAAGAATCCTTTTGTATTTCAAGCTGAGACTTGAGTTTTTTCCTCAGTTCTTCCAACTTGAGAAATGCTGAGTGTGTTCTTCCCTTCTGTTTTAGCTCCAGGTCTTTGATTGGATAACCCATAAAATTATGAGAAACCCTGTGATATGATTATTCATAATTGCTTTAGGGAATTAAGTTTTTATACTGATTTGTTTTACATCAGGAACTGATACATATGAAGCAACCTTTTAAATGCTAAAGTTAAGTAAATTCAGTTACAAGGACTATTTTAGAATTCTTGTTGTGTTGTTGTTAAGTGCTGTTGAGTCGGTTACAACTTATACTGACTCTGTATAGGGTTTTGGAGGAGTGGCTAGTGAGTTTGAACCACTGACCTTGTGGTTCAAACAAACTTTGTGGTTCAACTGAAGTACTTGTCCTACAGAGAACTGTCACAATTTGCTAAATGAAGGGAGAGAGATTGTTAATTTCAAATTTAGTGACAGCACCATTAATAGCAATGGCAATGACTTATAGTGTACATATTATGTGCTATGCTATCTTTTAACATTCACTACCACTTTTAATCCCATTCATCTCATGAAGTGACTGTTATTTGTTCTTTCTTGTAGATAACTAAACCAAAATTCAGAAGAGTTAAATAATTTATCCAAGATCATGAGCACTTAATAAATGGTATTTGTAGATTCAAAATTTCATGGAGCTGATTTGAAAATCTTCTATTTTAATTTCAAGTAGTCATAAGAAAGAAGTTATAGACTAGAGGAAGAACTGATATAAAGAGAAGAAAGAAAAAAGCAGCTTTGCTTAGCTAAAACTGTCCATTCACATTATGAAGACCTGTCACTTTCTAATAGGACAGCCTTTTTTTCTTTGTTAAAAATGATAGGTTAGTAGAAAATATCCTGTGGTAAAGTTCAAGAAGATTATAGGATTAGAAAAGGATGAGGAATAAAGTCAAAATGAGAGGTAAAATGAAAGAAGAATATTGAAAAAAAAATCCACATGACAATTTTTGTCTCTGAGTCTAGTAGCTAGTCTAAATTGTGAAGAGATGTCATTGTGACAGTTCGAGCCAGAGATTTAATAGAGGAGAGAGCCATAGATGCCAAACAATAATAATAAAGAAAAACTAAACAAAGGATCAGAGTGATATTCTTTCAGCAGTCTCTTCATCAGCTTGGATGCCATGTCTTGAACCATTTATACTCTCCTTGTTCCTATAAAATCTAAACTAATTTTGATTAGTTCATCATGAACAGGTGTTCATGTAATATATTATATATGTTATTTTTTCCTCTTATCTTTTCTATTTTTAGATAAATTGGAAGAAATATTGGTAAAGCTTAATTTAATTTTGTATCATACCAATTACTCCATGCTTATACATGAAAACGCTTAAATTATGCAACTAACAGCCATTACCAATGTAAGTGTCAAGTCAAACTTCACTCAAATTTCAAGGGGGAAAATGTCATCAAGAGCAGTGTTTGAATCACACAATAATGTGTGATTATGAGCAGTGATTTCTCCACTGAGCAATGGATGTGTAAATCTTCTCTTAACCAGTGAATAATATGGCATAAACAAATTGAAAGTGGTAGTATCATATGACTTTACAGTCAAACATCCAGAATATAATTAGTTTGATTTAATCTGGAAAGCAAATTCATTATTGCCAAGTCAATGATTCAGTGTTATGTGTTAAATGGACTAGATGTGGATGTTTAACAGTCAGTTTACACTGTGTGCTTCTGCAAAAAAGAAAGAAAGAAAGAAAGAAAACCAAGATACTGTTGCAAGAAAACTCTTCAAGTTTTCACTACTAAATGGGAAAAATGAGTAAAAAGAAGCATAAATAGAAGTGTTTTGTAGTAATAGTTAAATACTCCATGGAAAGTAGTCCTATGAATGTAGCTGTTGTTGTTAAGAAGCACCATGGAGTCAGTTCCATCTCATAGTGACCCTGTATAGGGTTTCTGCAGAGTGGCTGATGAGTTTGAACTGCCTACCTTGTGGTTCAAACTGACTTTGAAGTCCAGTGCATTAACATGCAGCACCACACCAAGACTCAATTTATGGAGGGCAATACTCAGTCATAATCTTCCTTGCCACAATTGTGATTATTATTTGAAAACCATTTAGAATTACTTAGTGAACTACGTGTGTCTAATGGAAACCTTTTCATTACCAATCTTGATGTATTTTATAATCTTGTGTAGATATTCTCCACTATCAAACTTATTGTAAAAACAAATAGAAAAATGTAACATAGTACCAAACATTTATATTATCATCATAGAACATAACAATAACAATTACTAAACCATGTGCAATCTTTGCATTTTTATTGTACTTCCTCCCATGTTGTTTCATTTAATCTTCAGTATCTTGACATGCCAATACTCCTCTCTTAGTGTGGTGGTGGCTTGTGTGTTGCTGTGATGCTGGAAGTGATTCCAACATTATTTTAAATACCAGAAGGATTACACATGGTGAACAGGTTTTGGTGAAGCCTTCAGACTAAGGCAGAAGGAGAAAGAGAAACAAGCCACTACTAAAAGAGTAATCACTGAAAACCTTAGGAATAGCTTTGAAATTTTATCTTTCCCACTAGGAAAGAGCTGCTTCTTCAAAATAGAGTTGACCTTAATGATGTGGATGGAGTAAAGCTTTCAGTTCATTCATTTACCAATGGAGCACAACTCAAAATTAGAAGAGAGAGCAGTGAATGCCCATTAATATTTGAAACATGGAATGTATGACGTATGAATCTAGGAAAATTGCAAGTTGTTAAAAATTGAAGTGAATACATAAAATTAGTGAGCTAGACACATGCTGGCCATTTTGAATTGCACAATTATATGATTTACTACGTGGGAATAATAAATTTATGAATGCAACATAATAATGATGCTTGCATTCATTGTCAAAAAGAGCATCTCAAGATCTATGGTAAAGTACAATGCTGTCTGTGACAGGACACTATCCATTTTCCTGAAAGGAAAACAAATTAATATGTCTATTATTCAAATTTACACACCAATCATTAAAGTCAATGATGATAAAGTTGAAGAATTCTACCAACTTCTTCAGTATAAAATTCATCAAAATGTAATCAAGATGTATTGGAATGCATCTGATGATTGGAATGTAAAAGAAAGATGGAAACAAAGAGGAAAAATCAGTAGTTGGAAATATGACCTTAGTGATAGAAGCAAATTTGGAGATAGCATGACAGAATTTTACAAGACCAACTACTTATTCATTACAAATACCTATTTTTCAGCAATATAAACTGCAACTATGCATATGAACCACACGAGAAGGAACACACAAGAATCATGTCAATTACAGTGTGAGAGAAGAACATGGAGAAGCTCAATATTATCAGCCCAGTTCCAGGGACTGACTGAGGAATAGACTATCAATTGCTTATATGCAAGTTCAGACTAAAGATGAAGAAAATTAAAGCAAGTTCATGAAAGTCAAAATATGACCTTGAGTATATTCCACCTGAAGTTAGGAACCATTTCCAGAATAGATTTTATTCATTAGACACCAATGGCTAGAGACCAGAGAATTGTGGGATGTCATCAAGGCTGTCATACATGATGAAACAAAAGGTCTTTAAAAAGGCAGGAAAGAAAGAAAAGATAAACATGGTTGGTAGAAAAATTCTGAAAGCTATACCTGAATATAGACAAGTTAAAGTGACTGAAACAAATGATGCAGTAAAAGAGTTGAACAGAAAATTTCAAAGGTCAGCTCAAGAAGACAGTCAAATATTATAATGAAATGTGCAAAGACATCCCAAAAGGGAAGAATACACTCAGCATTTTTCATGCTGAAAGAACTGAAGAAAAAATTAAAGGCTCTATTTGTAATATTAAATGATTCTATGGTCAGAATTTTGAATGATGCAAGAAGTCTCAAAAGAAGATGAAAGAAATACACAGAGTCACTGTATCAAAAAAATATTGGTTAATTTTCAGTCATTCCAAGTGGTAACATATGACCAAGAGCTGATGGTATTGAAAGAAGTTCCAAGCTGCACTGAAGGTATTGGCAGAAAACAAGGCTCCAGGAAATGAAAGAATACAAATTGATATATTTCAACAAACTGGTTTAGTGCTAGAGGTGCTCACTTATTTATCCCAAGAAATTTGTAAGACCAATCAATTGGAAGAGATCCATATTTGTGTCTACTCCAAAGAAAGTTTACATAAGAGAATGTGGAAATCATCAAACAACATCATTAATATCATATGCAAGTAAAAATTTGCAGACCATATTTCAAAAATCATTGCAATAGTACATCAGCAGTGAGCTTCCAGAAACACAAACCAGATTAAGAAGAGGATGTGAAACTAGGGATATGATATCATTGCTGATATGCTTGACTGAAATCAAAGAATACCAGAAAGATGTTAGTGTTTTATTGACTTTGCAAAAACATTCAAATGTGTGGACTATAGCAAACTATGGATTACATTGCAAAGGTTGTATTCCAGGACATTTAAAATTGTTCTCTTAAAATATTTATATATAGACCAAGAATCAGTCATTCAAAAAGATCAAGGGGATATTGAATGGCTTAAAATCAGGGAAGGTGTGCATCAAGGTTGTATCCTTTCA
Organism: Chrysochloris asiatica; assembly: GCF_000296735.1. Taxonomy (NCBI): domain Eukaryota; kingdom Metazoa; phylum Chordata; class Mammalia; order Afrosoricida; family Chrysochloridae; genus Chrysochloris; species Chrysochloris asiatica. The sequence goes on from NW_006408707.1 coordinate 3,924,813, forward strand.
CCATATGTATTCAATTGGTGTGCTGAGCAAATTATCTGAGAAACTATATTATATGAAGAAGAATATAGTATCAGGATTGGAGGAAGACTAATAACAACTTGCCATATGCAGATGATACAACCTTTCTTACTGGAAGCAAAGATGATTTGAAATACTTGCTGATGAAGATCAAAGACTACAGTCTTTAGTGTGTATTGCACCTCATTGTAAAGAAAACAAAAATTATCACAACCAGACCAATAAATAACATGATAATAAATGGAGAAAAGATTGAAGTTGTCAAAGACTTTGTTTTGTTTGGTTCCACAATAAACGCTCATGGAAGTAGCAATGAATAAATGAAAGCATGTATTGATTTAGGCAAATCTGTTGCTCAAGGCCTATTTGAAGTGTTCAAGACAAAGATATTACTTTGAGGACTATTGTGCACCAATCAAACCATGATGTTTTCAATTACATCATATGCATGTGGAAGTTGGACAATGAGTAAAGAAGATTCGATGTATTTGATGTATGGTGTTAGTGAAGAATACTGAAAATAAAACTGACTACCAGAAGAATACATATATGTTTTGGAAAAGTGCAGCCAGAATGCTCCTTAGAAGTGAGGATGGCAAGACTTCATCTTTGGTATTTTGGACACTCTGGCCAGTCCTTGGAAGGCACAGTAGCAGCAATGGGCTCAAGCAAAACAACTGAGAGGATGGTTCAGGAACAGGCAGTGTTTCGTTCTGCTGTGCACAGGCTAGCTGTGAGTCATAACTGACTGGACTGCACATGAGCTATGTAGAACAGATGAACTTACTCCAATTTTACTTAAGAGATAATTGGGACTCAGAGAGATAAAGTGCTGTGTTTAAGGTTACTCTGCCAATATGAAGTGAAGCAGGAGTTGATTCCGATTCATAGTGAATCTGATAGGACGAAGTAGAATTACCCATAGGGTTTGCCATGTTAACCTGGATGGTAGATTTGAACTACAGTTCTTTTTGTTTTCAGTAGAGTGCTTTAGCCAGTGTGCTGCAAGAATTCTTGAAAAGAGGGGGAAAAAAGACACATTTTCTTTTTTCAAGAGGGTAAACTCTTTATTAATGTGTATGCTTTTTATTTTGAAGATTACTGTGTTGGACTGCGAAGTCAGTTTGATCTGCAAGGTCAGTGGTTCAAGCTCTCCAGCTACTCCTTGGAAACCCTCTACAGGGTTGCTGTGGGTTGGGACTGACTTGATGGCACTTATCAACAACAACAAGTACTGGTGTAGCACTGTAGGATACGCACTGGACTGCTAATCATAAGGTCTGTGGTTCAAACTCACCAGTTGTTTCTCAGAAGCACTATACAGGAATCCTATGATTCAGAACTGACTTGATAGTACTTTATAACAACAATGAAAGTGCTTTTATTTAAAATTACCTAAAACCTCGGGTGTGAAATCTTTTCTGACTCATGCTGACCCTATAGGACAGATGAGATCTGCCTGGTAATGTTTCTGAGCCTCTAATTCTTTAAGGAAGCCTAATGTCTCATGGAGCGGCTGGTGGGCTGGTGGATTCAAACTGTCAACTTTTTGGTTGACAGTCAAGTGTTTAATTCATTGCACCACTTATTGTTGTTGCTAAGTGCCATAAAGTCATAGTGTATAGGGTTTCTGAGAAGCAGCTGGTGGGTTTGAACCACTGACCTTGTGGATAGCAGCTCAGTGCATATCCTACTCCATTGTACCTCTAGAGATCCTTAAAATTACCTGAAGCCTTTTGGAAAGATATCTCTGAGACTGGCAATGGCTAAGGTTAGTTTGAAACTTGGGACTATATGTTCTTTGAAATACAGCTAAGTGTTCAATATTAATTACCAATATACAATATAGTATCATCCTAAAACATTTCCTTTGTAAGCTTGATTCCCATTTTCATAAATTAAAATCACCTTATAAATTTTGAGAGCTTGGGAGTTTATTTACTCAGGGAAAAGCCAAATGTTTAGATCTATGAAATCGGCTGTGAATCTGGTGAGACTGTCCTTTTCTAGGATGTCTCAGAGCTAGACTGTCACATTCCCATCAGTTAGATATTATAGAGGAGATAAATAAGACACAATCTGTGCCTAACTACAAATTTCAGCTGGGCAAGAAGTTGTTTGTTTTTCATGGCAAATAACTTGGATGATTTTCAATTCAAAGAAACAGTAATATAAAAACAACACAAACACTAGGGAAGACTGACTAGCAGGTATTTGTATTCATGTTTTCAGTTTTTTCAAGGACATTTTAGTGTGGTTCTCATTGACTTTAATAGGAGTTCCAAGTATAAAGTGAGAAGTCTATAAAAATTTGATGATGGACTATGATAACCATCATAGCTTTTCTGTCAATTGAATAAAGTATACTTGATTGTGTTCAACTTAGAGCTCAGAAAAATACACCTAAAGACTAGAGTAACTGAAAATTTTCAATGACAGTGTTCCTTTTTTCCCCCTCTTTACAAACACTTGATATAGACTATAGATCGAATGAAATATTTGGGGGCAGTCCAAATAATTAGATGTAGTGACAAAATTGATATTTTTTTGCAAAAATTCCCTTAACGTTTCAAAACTTCGATGTATAGTCTAAATTGTAAGACTATTAAAATTCATTTCTTTATTATATACCCTTTTTGTTTTATAATAAGTGGAACATATTTTATGACATGGGTAAAGTTTTCAAACTACAAATGACCAGATCAAAACATGCTGATTTAAAATATCCAGAACTGAAGCTGAGGAATTTTTATTAAAAACAATAACAGCAACAAAATTATTTCCAGGGGATTATGATAATCAATTTGATTTTAGGGTTTATGGCTAACATTCATAATTTTCTATTACCTCATAATTTTCTCACTCAGAGTTTTCAATTCTTGTTGTTGTTGTTAGGTGCCATTGATTCAGTACTGACTCATAGTGACCCCATACACAACAGAATGAAGCACTGCCCGGTCCTGTGCTAACCTCATAATTGTTACCACGCTTGAGTCCATTGATGCTGCCACTTTGACAATCCATCTTGCTGAGGGTCTTCCTCTTTTTCTCTGACCCTCCACCTTACCAAACATGATATCCTTCTCTAGTGACTGGTCCATCCTGACAATATGTCCAAAGTATGAGAGACGAAGTTTGGTCATCGGGCCTCCAAGAAGCACTCTGGCTGCACTTCTTCCAACACAGATCTGTTGGTTCTTTTGGCAGCCCATGGCAATTTTAATATCCTCCTCCAACACCATAACTCAAAAGCATAAATTATTCTTCGGTCTTCTGTATTCACTGTCCAGCTTTCACATGTATATGAGGTTGAAAATACCATGGTTCTATTGAGACATTGCCTCAGAAACCCTGTACAAGATCACTATAAGTCGGAACCAACTCCACGGCACATAACAATAACAACAACTTAGACATTATTCTCCTAATGCTGCACTTTCATGGCTAATTGCCATGTTCTTCTATTTTCCACTTTCCCATATTTTATTCACTATTGCAACCCCACTGTCTTAAACTTTCTTTAAATAGATGTATTCTGCTTGTTCATTCTGGCTCTCATTTTCACTACATCTCAATTTTCACTACTTAATTCAAGATGTCTGTTTTACTATTTAGACTATTTGAAAGAACTTATGCCAGAACAGAATATAAGTCTAAGGTCCTATTATGGGGAACAATTCCTAAAAAGTCTAGTTGGCACAGTGGTTGAAGTAATAGGCTACTTGATGAAGGGTTAGTAGCTTAAACCCATCAGCCCCTCCATGGTAGACACATGTGACAGTCTGCTTCCATAAAGGCGATATTATGGGGAACACTATGGGCTACATTTTACAGGTAGTGATTCTGTAAATTGGAATATTGGAATCCAATCAACAGCAGTTTTTTGTTTATTGTTGCTGTTTTGTTTTGTTTATCTCTAAATGAATAAACTGCTACTCATCTGTCAATTTGTCATACTGATATACTGGAGGTTTGTGTATTGTGGTTTGGAAGCTAAGCCACTAGAATTTTAAATAAATTCTATTCACCAATGGTGGACAGGTTTCAGCTCAACTTCCAGATTAAGACGGACATGAAAGGAGTGATGGACTACTTCTGAATATTTAGTCACTGAGAACCTTATGAATAGCAGTGGAACACTGCCAGCACAAGATTATTGAATAATGTAAAGCACCAGAATATTTACAGATACTGTGCTGGAATATGAGCCCTGCAGGCTGGAAGACACTCAAAATATGACTGAGGAAGAGATACATCCTCAAAGTAGAGTTGACAATGATACAATTGGAGTAAAGCTTTCTGTACCTTCATTTGCTGATGGTGCACAACTCAAAGTGAAAAAATAAATATAACTAGAACATGGAAAGTATGAAATATGAATTTAGAAAATTGGAAGTTGTCAAAAATGAAATGGAATGCATAAGCATCGATATCCTAGGCATTAGTAAACTGTAATAATGTGACTGTTTACTACATTAGTAAACTGTAAACCATGTGACTATCAGATTCAAAATTGGTCATTTTGAATCTGATTGTCACATAGTTTACTAGGTTGGGATGACAAATTGAAAAGGACGTGCATTGCATTCATAAAAAGGAGCATTTCCAGACCAATCTTGAAGAACAGTGTTGTCTGTAAGAGGATACTATTCATATGCCTATAAGGAAGACCAGATAATTCAATTATGATTCAAATTTATGCACCAAACACTAAAGCCAGTAATGATGAAATTGAAAAATTCTACCAACTTCTTCAGTCTGAAAATGATCAAACATGCAATCAAGATTTATTTATAATTATTGACAATTGGAATGCAAAGGTTGGAAATGAAGAGGAAGGATCAGTCATTGGAAAGTATGTCTTTGGTGATAGAAATGATGCTGGAGATTTCATGATAGAATTTTGCAATACCAATGACTTCTTCATTGTAAATATCTTTTAAAAAATAATATAAAAGAGGACTATTCACATGAACATTACCAGATGAAATACACAGAAATCAAATTGACTACATCTGTGGGAAGAGATGATGGAAAAACTCCATATCATCAGCCAAAAAAGACCAGGGGCAGACTATGGGACAGATTATCAATTACACGTGTGCAAGTTCAGGCTGAATAAAATGAAAATAAGTCCATTAGAACAAAAATATAATGAACATATGCCACCTGAATTATCTAAAGAACAGATCTGATGAATTATACATTAATGACCGAAGACCAGAAGATTTATGTGATGACATCAAGTACATCCTAGAGGAAAAAGCAAAAGATCATTAAGAAGGCTAGAAAGAAGAAAAAGAACAAATGGATGTCAGATGAGACTCTTAAACTTGCTCTCCAGCTCAAAGATGCTGAAAAAAAAAAAAGGAAGAAATGCAGAGGTAAAATAGCTAAATAGAAATTTTCAATGGACTGCTCAAGAAGACAAATAAAATGCTATAATGAATGTGTAGACACCTGGAGTTGGAAAACCAAAAGGAATAATATGCTCAGCACTTCTCAACCTGAGCAAACTGAAGAAAAAATCTCAAGCCTTAACTTTCAATACCGAAGGATTCTATGGACAAAGTATTGAATGATACAAAAAACATCAAAAGAAGATGGAAGGAAAACATAGTCAATGTACCAAAAATAAATGATCGCTGTTCAATCATTTCAGAGGTAGCATATGAGATATTGAAGTAAGAAGTCCAACGTGCACTAAAGACATTGGCAAAGAACATGGTTCTGGGAAATGATGGAATACAAATATAAATATTTCAACAAATTAATGCAGCACTGGAGGTACTCACTCATCTATGCCAAGAAATTTGGAAGACAGCTATCTGACCAGCTGATTGGAAGAGATCCATAGTTGTGCTCATTACAAAGAGAGGGGACCTAAAGGAATGTAGAAACAATTGGTTAATACCATTAACATTACATGCTAATAAAATTTTGCTAAATATAAGTCAATCATGGCTTCAATTATACATTGACAGAGCACTTACAGAGGTTTGAGCTAAATTCAGAAGAGGATGTGGAATGAGGGGTATCATTGGTGACATCAGATGGCTCTTAGCTGAAAGCAAAGAATACCAGAAAGATATTTTGTTGTTGTTGTTAAGTGCCGTCGAGTCGGTTCCGACCCATAGCGACCCTGTACAGGGTTTCCGAGGGTGTAAATCTTTATGGGAGTAGAAAGCCTCATCTTTCTCCCGCGGAGCAGCTGGTAGTTTCGAACCGCTGACCTTAAGGTTCGCAGCCCGATTCGTAACCACTACGCTACCAGAGCTCCTTACCTGTGCTTTATTGACAATGCAAAGGCTTTTGATTGTGTGGATCCTAACAAGCTATGGATACCAGTAAGAAGAATGAACATTCCAGAACACTTAATTGTGCTCATGAGGAATGTGTACATTAATCAAGAGACAATTATTCGAACAGTACAAAGGTACAGTGAATGGTTTAAAATTAGGATAGTTGTGTGCCAGTGTTGTACTTTTTCACCACACTTATTCTACATTTATGCAGATCAATAATTTGAGAAGCTGGAATATATGAAGAAGAACGAGGCATCAGGATTGAAGGAAGACTCATTAACAACCTGCAATATGCAGATGATACAATCTTGATTGTTGAAAGTGAAGAAGACTTAAATTACTGATGAAGATCAAAGACCACAGCCTTCATTATGTGTAGCACCTCAAAATAAAGAAAACAAAAATCCTCACCACTAGACCAATAAACAACATCCATATAAATGGAGAAAATTTGAAGTTGTCAAAAACTTCATTTTGCTTAGATCAGCCATAAAGATTTATGGAAATAGCAGCCAAGAATTCAAACAACACATTTTATTAGGCAAATCTACTGCATTAAGACCTTGTTAAAATGTTCAAGAATTTGCACCACACACTAAAAAGTTGCCAGTTTAAGCACTAAATTGCACCTGATACTTGGTACTTTCAATAACCTCATATGAAAGTGAAATTTGACCAATGAATAAAGAAGACTGCAAAAGAATTGATACATTTGAGTTATGGTATTGAAGGAGAATATTAAAAGTACCATGGACTCACACAAGGAGAAATACTGCATAGGACCACTACTGTAAAAGACTAAGAAAAAGAACCCATACTAAAGGGGGGGGGGGTGTTCTTTGCTGGTTGCTGGGATGTGGGGGTGGGGTGAGGGGAGGACAGGAAGGTGGAGCACAGGGCAGGGAATAGAAACAGGATAGTTTGGCTGCTGGGGAGGGGGTTAATATACAAGAAGGGAGAAGGGAATGGAAGAACAAAGCGGATGGGAGAACAATTAGGCAGGTTTGCCTGGGCTAAGTGGGACAGAGGTAAATAATGATGTATGCACAGCCTTGGAACAACAGGGCTCTGGGATACAGGGATTGAGACATGGTTGGAATGGGGAAAATAATGTTATGATGCTTGGCTGTATTTTCAATCTTGGTTTTCCTTGCATTACATTATGAAATACACACTTAAGGGGGAGAGAAAAGAATAGCCAGAAACATCACCATAGAAAGCTAGTAAGTCCGTCTTCTGACTATAACCGATTGGAATACCTAAAATGGGGCTAAAATGTGCCCAGTGAAGGAGACTTCCTGCGGAGCCTCTGCATTATGTAAGACTATAGGTGTAATCCTCAACAGAATCCATTATATTCAGAGGTGGGAAATTTCCTCTTGAAAGGACGGACAGACCAGCCTGGAGCAGCTAGAACAGAAGATAGTTCCTGAAAGAAAGACCGACAGGAAAAATACAAAACAATATAGGCAGACCAACTGATTACTACCAGAACAAGCAAGTTGCTCGCCCAGGAGACATCAAGGCAAGTGGTCGGGACCCCTCAGAGTAAACCCACTTCCAAGACTAAGTATCAATGGGAATACATACTCTGATTGGTGACCACGTTCATTACCAATACGGGGAAATGAGGGAAAAACAGCAATGAAGCTGCGAGCCAAGACCTACCATGTTCAATAGACTCCTGTGAACCCTGGTGAAGACCTGACTGGCCAGCAGTGTGGAAAGACCTGGGGACTCTTGGGCCCAGAGTCAGTGGCATAGCCACAGAGGACAAGAGTGGAGAGTGAAGCATCTAGCTGATAAGAAGAGATGGCATATGCATAAGAACACCCACACTTTCAGATAATAGCCACTTGACCTGGCTTCAATGATTGGATGGTCAGAACTCAACTAGAAGACGAT
>NW_006408707.1:3941201-3948534 GCF_000296735.1 Chrysochloris asiatica
ACTCAAGTGTGGCAGCGGTAGTGAGGTTGGCCCAGGATCGGACATTGTTTCGTTCTGCTGTGCATGGGGTCGCTATGAGTCAGTTCCGACTTGATGGCACCTGACAACAACAACAAAGTGGTGGGTAAGCAGTCCTGGTGTGGCGCTGTGGATTAATGCACCAGACTTAAAAGACAGATATTTGAACTGCAAGGTTGGTGGTTCCAGCTCACCAGCTGCTCCTCGGAAACCCTAAACAGGGTCACTATGGGTCGGAAGTGACTCCGCAGCACTTAACAACAACAACAAAGTGGGGGTAAGCTAAAATTAGAAAGATATCCAATGAGATGGATTGACTGGCATGGTGGCAATAGCAACAGACTCAAGTATAGTAATGATTGTGGGGGTATAGCAAGATCAGGCAGCGTTTTGTTCTGTTGTGTATAATGTTGCTCTGGGTCAGAACTGACTTGATGGCACCTATCAAGAACAGAAGCAGGTGAATAAAAATATGTCCAATAGTTCATCCATTTATTCATTTATCCAACAAATATGTAGCTCATATTATGTGTCTTGCATAGTGCTATATATTTAGGAGATTCTGATGAACATGTTACATAGTCCTTGCCTTCATAAGACTTGAATTTTACTATAAAAGATAAAACTCATCATTTAAGCAAATAAATGATTTTAGTTAATGGTAATTGTTTTGAAGAAATATGGAGCATGACTAGAGCTTCATATCAGCATTTCTTACCCATTTTATATTGAAAAATAGAAAGCCATACAATGACCATCAAGAAATATTGAGTACAGTAGAACAACTCAAGGGAATATTATTTCATACACTATGTACATCATCACATTGAAAGCTGAAATTAATAAGACTCAATTGCTAAATATGGAAAATACTTGTGATTCTATACTTGGTGAAAAATATAGGATAAAAAACAATTTATTATATATCTTGATGTTTCTGCAAAATGTGTACAGAAGAAACAAAATTGAAAAAAACATTTTTTTCAACCATCTTTGGGAATATTTTATTTTTGTAATTAAAATGTTATCTTGTCTTAATTTTTTAAAAATTATGAGGCATGAGCAATATAATTTATTTGATGTCTTGTTAAGCAAAGAGTTCTATTACCTGGCCTCTCCATACATTGCAACTTTTGATTTTTCATAATTGCAATCTTGAGGCTTTGAAGTGCATTTGGAGTCATCAAAGAAAATATAATACTTTATTTCAGTCTAATTTCTGTGCTAAGTATATTTTATTGTGGTTTAATTTTTCATAATCAGTGATGTATGCATGGAATTAAGTAGGGTAATAGTCTATTAACCAGAATATTTGATTAACCAGAACATATCATTTCCCGAAACTCCTAGATAAGGTAGTTATTTATAAGCAAAAAAATAAATCAAACTTCAACTGCAGACTGTTTTTGTTACCCTTCAGTTGCTTAGAGAATGTTGGTTACTAAATTAGAATCTTGCAAAGGTACATTGAGAGGCATAGAAATCTGGGCCTTCATTTTAACTTCCACATAATAGATGGTCATTCAGTGCCTGCTCTTTTCCTGTAACTGTACATTGAGAAATTGAGGAGAAGGAATTGTTAAATATATATATTTCTGAGTTTATATCTATTAATTCAAAACATAAAATACATTCACAATACAATAACATAATTGATTATATTATAAATTATTGACTTAAATATATTTGTAGAGAAAAGAAATAGTTATTAAATAGTACTTGGAAACATTTTGTCACATGCCAATGAAAAAATTATAATATTAAAGGTGCTAAGGGTTGACGAAATATAGTTTACCTCCCAGACAATATTTAGAAAATTACATTCAGATGATTTAATTATACCAAAATTACACCAGAGCTCTTGGACTGTTGCTGGAAAACAACAGCTAGAGAACAGGATTGCTCAATGGGATATATCGAGCATTCCATCCTGATTAGATTTTTTAATCAATATGTGGTGAAATGTGGCAAAATAAAGGAGAATACTGAGCTTTTTACAAAGGTAAATTTATTCAACATAAAGAAGAAAATGTTTTAAGTTCAGTGAACTTGGTGATTATAATAGGTGGGCTTTTAGTTTAGTTTTGTTTTAATACGCTTGGCAAGATAAAATATTATTAATCTTATGGTGGCCTACAAAATATTTTTGGATACTTTTTAAGTTTATGGAGCTCAATAAGTATGAGTGATTTTGTGGGAGTAGCAGTGGACATATTGTGAAAAGAACCGTGGTTGTCATAACTGAAAATTAATAGCTATGTTTTCTTGAACATGTCACTTTGTATTTTTAAATCTCATTTCCTTGGAAAAATAGGATATTATTAGGCACATAGGTAGTACTACATAATGATATAACATCTATTTTATTATATATGTTCCATTCCAGTAACTTTCATTAGTCATGACTGTAGTTTGTTAATCATATTGTTTAATTCCAATTTTGCTAAAGTTATCTAATTGAAGGAGTACTACCCCACTGCTCTGAACCAACTTCCTCTTAATGTCCAAAGTGCCATTTGTTTCTTTGTAAATTCCTCAGTGTACCTTCTTTATCCTTTTGCCACAATCTTGGGCCATCTGACATTGACCAATCACTTTTTTATGCCATGACTTCCTTATGCCATATGAACATCTCCTATAAAGCCTTTTAGAATTAAGAGATTCTCCTGAGCACATAGTTTATGAACTTTTTGTCTCTTCTTAAGTTGTGCGATTACCTTGCCATTTCCTTAAGGATTCCTTTAATACAATGACCGCACATCTCAGGGTATTCCACCAGAAAGAACGTTTAATCATTTTGAGAAGAGTACAAGAAACATTCTGCACATACTAAGAATGTTTGGTTGTTGTTGGTTGCTGTTAAGTTGGTTCCAACTCATGTTGTTGTTAGGTGAAAACTAGCTGGTGTTAACTATGGTGAGCCTATGAACAACAGAATGAAACAATGTCTGATCCTGGGCCAACATAACAATCTCTGCTATGCTTGAGTCCATTGATGCTGCCATTGTGCCAATTCATCTCTCTAGGGGTCTTCTTTTTCTCCAAATCTCCACTTAACCAAACATGACATGCTTCCCCAGAGACTGGTCCTCCTAACAACATGTCTGAAGTATAAGAGACTGGCCATCCTGGCTCCAAGGAGGGCTCTGGCTGTACTTCTTCCAAAACAGATATATCAGTTTATTTGGCAGTCCATAGTACTTTCAATATTGTCTTCCAACACCACAACTCAAATGCATCAGTTCTTCTATGGGCTTCCTTATTCACTATCCAACTTTCACATGCATATGAGGTTACTGAAAATACCATGGCTTGGGTCAGGCATACTTTAGTCCTCAAATTAACATCTTTGCTCTTCAACAATTTAAAGATGGCTAGTGCAACAGATTTACCCAATGCAATGTGTGGTTTGATTTCTCAACTGCTACTTCCATGAATCTTGATGGCTTATCTGAGCAAAATGAAGTTTTTGATAACTTTAATCTTTTTCCATTTATATGGGTTTATTGGTCTAGTGGTGAGGATTTTTGTTTTCTTTACATTGAGGTGCAACCCATACTGAAGGCTGTGGTCTTTGATCTTCATCAGTAAGTATTTTACGTCCTTTTCACTTTCAGCAAGTAAGCTTGTATTATCTGCATGTTGCAGGCTGTTAATAAGTCTTCCTGTAATCCTAATGTCATGGTTTGCCTCATAAAATCCAGCTTCTTGAATTATTAGTTCAGCATTTAGACAGAATATGTATGGTGAAAGACTACAACTCTGGCACACACCTTTGCTATTTTAAACCATTCGGTGTTCCCTTGTTCAATGTGAACGACCAACTCTTGGTCTATGTACAGGTTCCTCATGAGCACAGTTGAAGTGTTCCAGAATACTCATAATTCACTATGTTTTTCAAAGCTTGTCATGATCAACAGTCAAAAGCCTTTGCATAGTCAATAAAGCACAGGCAAACATATTTCTGGTATTCTCTGCTTTCAGCCAAGATCCATATGATGTCAGCAATGATATTTCTCGTTCCATATCCTCTTCTGAATTTACCTTGAACCTTTGGAAGTTCTCAGTCAATGTATGGTTTCCTCTGTTTTTGAATTATCTCTAGTAAAATTGTATTTGCATATGATGTTAATGATATTATCTGATGATTTCTACACTATATTGGGTCACCTCTCTTTGGAATGAGATCTCTTCCAGTCAGTTGACCAGTTAGTTGATTTCTGTATATTTCATCTTTTGAGGTCTATGTGTATAGTTGTCTTCTTTGTTGTTTAAAAAAGGCATTTTTAATGAAGAAATCATTGATCTTGCAAAATTCTACCATGCAATCTATCGTCATTTCTATCACCAAGGCCATATTTTCCAATTACTGATCCTTCCTCTTTGTTCCCAACCTTTGCATTCTAATCACCACTAATTATTAATGCATCTTGATTGCACATTTGGTCAATTTCAGATTGAAGAAGTTGATAGAATTCTTCAATTTCATCATCAATGGCTTTAGTGGTTGGTGTATAAATTTGAGTAATAGTGGTATTAACTTGTCTTCCCTGTAGGTGTAAGGATATTATCCTATCACAGACAGCATTGTACCTCATGGCTGATCTTGATGTATTCTTTTTGATGATGATATAATGCCATGTGATTATCAGATTAAAAATGGCCAGTCCATTTCAGTTTACTAATGCCTAGGCTATTGGTATTTATTCCATTTCCTTTTTGACACTTTCCAATTTTCCTAGATTCATACTTCATATATTCCATGTTCTGCTTATTAATGAATGTTTCAGCTATTTCTCTTCATTTTGTGTCATTCCCCATCAATAAATGAAGGTCCCAAGGGCTTTATTCCATTCGCACCATCACAGTCAACTCTACTTTGAGGAGGTAGTTTTTCCCCAGTTGCATTTGAGTGCTTTTCAACATGAGGGGATCATCTTCTGTCATTATATTTGACAATATTCTGGTGCTCTTCATAATGTTTCAATATTCAATAATCTGGTGCTGACAGTGTTCCACTCTTACTTATAAGTTTTTCAGTGACTGAATATTCAGAAGTAGTTTGTCTCTACTTCCTAGTCTGTATTCCACTAAAAGTTCAGCTAAAACCTGTCCATCATGGGTGACCCTACTGGTATTTAAAATATCTGTGATATAGCTTCCAGAATCACAGCAACACACAAGCCATCATAGTATGAAAAACTGACAGATGAGTGGTGGTTCTGACTCATAGTGAGTCTGTATAGGGTTTTTAAGGAGCAGCTGTTAAGCTTATGCTGCTGACTATGTGATTCAAACCAACCTTGCAGTCCAGCTTATTAACCTGCAGTGTCATATCCCATAAGAACTGAAATGGTTTCCCAGAAGAGAGTTAAAACCATTTCCACTATTAAAATGAAGACAGGACTAAAGTATAAATAAAGGTGCTATTTTAAAGAGCTAGGAAAATGTTTTGGATACTATTTTTGGATACTCAGAAATCTTTCCATATGAGATCTCAACCACAATAAATGTTTATGAAGATGTGGTTTGGCTTATGTGTAGGGTTCATGCCATTTGATTTAAGTTGAACTCATAGTACCTTTTTTGTATATGGTATAATGTTTTCCTTTGGTTGAAAGGTAATGCTATTTGTCTTTCAGGTTTAGGGTGGCACAATGGACTTTAATAATCAATAGCCCACATTGGCTCTGTAGGATAAGCACCAGACTTCTAACTCCAAGGTTAGTTGTTCAAATCCAGAAGAAACTCTGGAAATCCTATACAGAGTCAGAATCAACTCTATTGCACTTAACAACAAAAACAATGAACCAACATTGCTTACAGAGTGAAGTTTCATCACAGCAACTGTAAGTTCCCTATACCTGCAAATCAGCAAAAATACCGGGCCTGCTAAGAAACCTGAAAAGAAATAGTATTTCAAAACTGAACGATAAGCAAGCATAGCTTTTATTTATTTAGGCTCTTAGTCTACAAAATATTAGAATAAAAGATAAACATTGGTAAATTAGACTTTATTTTTATTCAATACATTTTCATGTTGAATGTCAATTTATTTTTAATTGTGCAGTCCTGTCAAATCTAAAAATCTCATACATAATACTTTCAAATTTGATCTCTTGGCATGTCAAGAATTCTCATAGTACTCTTTAAAAAATAAGTTACCCACTTAATAATTAAAACATTGATCTCAAATCCAGTATTTACATTACTACCTTGAATGACTGTTAAAATTAATCTAATCTCACATTCATGTATCCTTATGGTTTTATGGTTTTTTTTTTTTTTTTTTTTTTTTTGACAACATGGTTTCATATGCTATGATTAGTTCAGGGATTTGGTGGGTGTAATGTACAAGATAAGCAGGTGGAAAAGTTTTTGACTTATCAAAGCCACATTTTGAGAAGTAAGGAAATTCAGCTTTCTTGACTGGCACCTCCATAATTATTTGTACAATTTTCTGAGCTGTTTGACAAGTTCCCATTTGTCTTTTAAAAAAAACGGGTCCATAGGGAGAACGACCTCAGACCTTCAAGGTATTTTAAAAATCTCTCATGAACAAACAGGATTTCAGCCAGAGGGGAAGAATTGACACCTTTTGGATTTTTAGGTCATATCATATTGCTATGACTCCAAATCCACTGCAATTCTGGCTCTAAGGGACGTTTTGACATCATTTTAACTCTCTTTGAATTAACATTTAAATATTTATGCAATTTTTCAGTCTAGAAGAGGAACTGTAAGACTTCCCTGAATGAGAGGTTAAGCAAAGGTTATGATGTTACAAATTATAACTAAATAGAACACTGATCTTGAGAATCTGGAATCCTGTTAGTTAGACTAATAATGAATCAAGTCAATGAGACAAAGGGTCCCTCAAGGTGAGGTTTGCTGGAGTCTGAATATAAATGGCCATATTATTATTAATGTGTTCATTTGTGAAAACAGTGTAATACTAGTTTATGCCATAGAAAAGACAAAGTATGTGTCAGTGTGAAGATGCAGGCAAAGAGGAATTATCCATACATCTTAATTTAAAGAATGTTTAGTAAAGGGGGAAATAAGTTTGTCAAATTTGTAATATATTTCCCCTCTAACTTTCCACACTGAATAAGTTTACCTTGTTTCTCTTTTCAATGTGGTGTGGCTGTGTGCCATGGAGTCGGTTCCGACTCATAGCGACCCTGTACAGGGTTTCCGAGGCTGTAAATCTTTATGGGGCTAGAATGCCTCATCTTTCTCCCGCGGAACAGCTGGTAGTTTCGAACTGCTTACCTTGCGGTTCATAGCCCGATTCGTAACCACTACGCTACCA
>NW_006408707.1:3948634-4007047 GCF_000296735.1 Chrysochloris asiatica
AAAAAAAAAAAAAAAAAAATGTTTAAAAAGTTTATCAAGTTGCAGGATCCATTAGGGGCATTAAAATTAAGTCATTGTTTCTTTTTCTTTCTTGCTTTTTTTTTTTTTACGTTTTTATTGTAAACTGAGTGATAGTTTATATGGGAGAACATCAGCTTACACCACTGGTTCATTGTAATGATTACAATTTCCTCCGTGCATCATCACTCAACATTATTTATTTCCATTCTGCAAGCCTGCCTCCTGACTGCCAGCACCCACTCCTCCCCTCTCTGTTAGTATTTAGAGCTACTATCTCTATGAGTACAGGTCAAGTTCATCAAATTGTAGCAATTTACCCTCATTTCTTTTATTTAAAAAAATTTTTTTTTTTTTTAAACTTCCTGCAGTTGAGTAGTTCTGATTATCAAGGCATTGAGGTTATCTAGGTCAAATGGGTGTTATCTACAAGTTTGGGTGTTCTTGTGTGTCTCCCTTCACTTCATATGCTTCACTCTCAAGCTCTAGCCCTCTATGGCTATGTCTTTGTCCATGGGCTCAGTTGCTTCAGGTCTCACCTCACTTTGGACCAACCAGCTCTTACTCTTCTCTCTCTCATCTCCAGGTCAAAGGGAGACTATGGAACGTGCTTGAACTTAGCCCATTTCTTCATTGCTGCCTTTCACCCTCTTCCACTCACCAGTAGACCAATGAGGTTGCCAGCAAGCTTACATGCATGTTCATGTGTTCCCTTTGAGTTTCTGTCTTAGAGAGGGGTTTGTCTTGAAGGGACTTGATTGCTCTCCTGGACAGCTTCCCAGTGAACAACTTGTTTATTTTTGTAGTAGCCAGTCATACTGCCATTTTTGTTGTGGGTTTTTCCTGATGATTTTTCTTTAAAGATGTATCTTCTCTCACTCCACCTGTTCCAGACTGGTCTGCTTGTCCTTTCTAGTGGGAATGTCCCACCTCACAAGCTTCTGGAAGGTGATCAGGACCACCTAAGGTCATATATACTGCAAAGGCTCCACAACAGGACTATTTCACTGGGTAAGGAATTCCAATCAGTTACAGACTGGATATGAGCTTATAAGATTTCTGTAATCATGTTTTCCAGCATTCTTTTCTATCCCACTCAAGTACCTATTTTACAATAGTAGGCAAGGCAAACCAATATTCATAAGACAGTGAAGGATTTTAGTATTATTTTCCCTCTTCATACTATGCCTCTATCCCTGTATCACAGATCCCTGTTGTTCCAAGGTTGAGCATGCATCACTATTTATCTGTCTTATTTAGCCCATGCAAACCTGTCTCAGTGTTTCCTTATTTATTTTGTTCTTCCACACCCTCTCCTTTCTTGTGTATTGCTTCACCAATACCCTAACTATGATGTGTCTGCCCCCTACTCTGTGCTCTACCATTGCCTTCCTCCACCTCCCCCAAGTTCCCACCCCACCCCCATCAGTAACCAACAAAGAAAAAATGTTTCCCCTTTTAGTCTTTTAGTGTGGGTATCTATTCTTAAGCTTTTACAATAACGGTCTTATGCAATATTTTTCCTTTTGTGACTAATTTCACTCAGCATAATGTCCTCAAGGTTCATCCGTGTTATGCGGTGCCTTACAGCTTTCTTTTTATTCTTCAAGGTAGAATTGAAATATTACACAATAATATTCCATTGTATGTATGTACCAAACTTTGTTTATCCAGTCTTTCATTGATGGGCATTTAGGCTGTCTCCAGCTTTTTGCCATTGTGAATAATGCTGCTGTGAACATTGGTGTGCCTATCTAATTAGGTTATGACTCGAATTTCTTGTGGATATATACCAATTAGAGGAATTGCTGGATCATATGGTATTTCTATTTTCAACTTTCAGAGGAAGCGCCATACTGTTTTCCAGAGTGTTTGGACCATTTTGCATTCTCACTAGCAATGGAGCAGGATCCCAGTCTCTCCACATCATTCCCAGCATTTATTATTCTCTACTTTTTTGAGTCCTGGTGTGGTGCTGTGGGTTAATGCGCCAGACTGCAAAGCCGTTTGAACGGCAAGGTCGGCGGTACAAACTCATCATTGGCTCTTCGGAAACCATATACAGGCTCGCTATGGGTCGGAATCGACTCAACAGCACTTCACAACAACAACAACAACTTTTTTTTAAGTTTGCTGTTATTGCTGGTATGAGAGGATATCTCATTGTTCTTTTGATTTTCATAGCATAGTGGTTATGAATTGGGCTGCTAACCTTAGGGTCAGTAGTTCGAAACTAACAGCTGTTCCGCAGGAGAAAGATGAGGCCTCCTGCTCATTTAACATTTAACAGCCTTGGAAACCCTGTATGGGGTTGCTATGAGTTGGAACCGAATCCATAGCACGTAACAACAACAACAATGCCTGATGAGCACGAATATTTCTTCGTATGTTTGTTGGCTGCCTGAATCTCTTCCTTGGTGAAGTGTCTGTTCATATCCTGTGCCCATTTTTTAATTGAGTTATTTGCCTTTTTCTTGTAGAGTTGTCATTGTTTCCTATAGATTTTAGAAATTATTCCCTTGTCTGATATGTCATTGCAAAAGCTTTTATTTGCCCATTCTGTGGGCCCCCTTTTTATTCTTTTGGTGAAATCCTTTGATGCACATAAGTTTCTAATTTTTAGAGTGTCCCAATCATCTATTTTGTCTTCTTTTGTTTGTGTAATTTTTACAATGTTTGGTAGTCTATGCATGCCCTGTATCACAGCCGTAAATTTGCCCTGGTTTTTTTTGCTGATGATCTTTATATTTCTGGGATTCACGTTTAGGTCTTTAATCCATGCTGAGTTGGGTTTTGTCTGTGGCGTGAGATTAAGGTCTTGTTTCAATCTTTTGCATATCACTTTTCAGTTCTGCCAGCACCATCTGTTGTAGAGATTATGTCTTCCCCACACTGTACTTTGGCCCTTTGTCAAAAATCAGTTGGCTGTATGTGGATGAGTTAATTTCTGGATTCTTGATTCTGTTCCATTTATCTATGTATCTTTCATTATACCAATGCCAGGCTGTTTTGACCACGGTAGCAAAGCAGTAAATTTTGAAATCAGGGAGTGAGAGGCTTCCAACTTTATTCTTCTTCTACAGCAGTGCTTTGCTTATCCAGGGTCTCTTTCCTTTCCATATAAAGATTGCAATTGTTTTTTCCATCTCTCTAAAGAATGCCACTGGAATCTGGATTGGGATTGTATTATATGTGTAGATTGCTTTGGGTAGTATTGACATTTTCACAATGTTAAATCTTCATAACCAGGAGCATGATATATTTTTTCATTTTTGTAAGTCTCTTGGTTTTTCGTAGTAGTATTCTGTAGTTTTCTTTATATATGTCCCTTGTTTCTCTGGTCATACTTATTCCTAAATGTTTCATACTTTGGGTGGCATTTGTAAGCGGCGTTGCTTTCCTAATTTCTTTTTTAGTGTTCTCTGTATAGAGGAATCCAAGTGATTTTTGTATGTTGATCTTATTCCCTGACACTGCTGGATATTCCAATGAGTTCTAGTAGGGTTTTGTTTGTTTGTTTTTTGCTGAGTCTTTGGGGATCGTATCATCTGCAAATAGAGAGAGTTTTGCTTCCTCTTTGCCAATTTAAATGCCTTTAGTTTCCCAGTATTGCCTTATAGCTCTGGCTAAGACTTCATAAAGGGCATCTTTGTCTGGTTCCTGCTCACAAAGGGAAGGGTTTCTGTTTCTCTGCACTGAGATTGATACTGGATGTTGGTTGTATATATGCTTTTAATTATGTTGAAGAATTTCCCTTCAATTCCTACTTTGTTGAGTGTTTTTTATCAGGAATGGATGTTGGATTTTGTCAAATGCCTTTTCTTCATCAATCGATATGGTCACATGTTTTTTTTTTTAAATATGGTGGATTGCCTTGATTGGTTTTCTAATGTTGAACCATCCTTGCATCCCTGATAAGAATCCTGCTTGTTAATGATGTTTTGATTTTGTAATGTGTTATTGAATTCTGTTGGCTAGGATGTTGTTGAGAATTTTTGCATCAATGTTCATGAGGGATATTGGTCTACAATTTTTTTTCTTAATGATGACCTTCCCTGGTTTTGTTATAAAGGTTACACTTGTTTCATAGAAAGCAATAAGAAGTTTTCCATTCTCTTCTACATCTGAAATAAAATGAGTAGAATTAGTGACAGGTCTTCCCTGAATGTTTGTTAAATCTTACCAGTAAAGCCATCTGGACCTGGACTTTTTTTGGTTGGAGTTTTTTGATGACCTGACCAATTTCTTCCTTTGTTATAGGTCTGTTCAAGTTTTCGACTTCAGTCTGTGTAAGTTTGGGTAAGTAGTGCTTTTCTAAAAATATATCCATTTCTTCTAGATTTTCAAATTTATTGTAGTATACTCTTCATAATATTCTGTTATTATCCTTTTGATTTCCTTTGGTTCTCTTGTGACTTCACTCATGTGGTTTCTTATGCATGTTATTTGTGTCTTCTTCCTCTTTTCTTTTGTTAGGTTTGCCAATGGTCTGTCAATTTTATTAATTCTTTCAAAGAACCAGCTTCTTGTCCTCTTGATTGTAAGATTTTTCTATTTTCTATCTCATTTATTTCTGTTCTAATCTTTATTATTTCCTTTCCTCTGTTGGTTGTAGGTTTACTTTACTGATCTGTTTCCAGTTGTTGGAGATGTTGTGTTAATGTGTTGATTTTGATGCTTTCTTCCTTTTGGATGTGTGCATTTATTGAAATAATTTGGCCACTCAGCACCATTTTTGCTGTGTCCCAACATTTTATTATGTTGTGTTTTCATTCTCATTTGTTTCTAGGAACTTTGTGAATTCATGTATTATTTCTTCTACTATCTGGTAGCTTATCAGCAAGGTGTTACTCAGTTTTCATGTGTTTGACTTTATTTCCTTGGCTTTCCTATTGTTGATTTCTAATTTTATAGCATTGTGATCTGAGAAGATGCTTTGTAGTTTTTGATGTTTGTAAATTTATGGAGATTTGTTTTGTGGCCTAATACATGGTCTATTCTGGAGAATGTTCCATGGGCACTGGAAAAGAATGTGTACTGCGTTGTTGTTGGGTTGAGTGCTCTGTACACATGTATGAGGTCCAGTTGGCTGATTGTATTGTTTAGTTCCTCTGTGTCTTTGTCAAGTTTCTTTCTGGTTGTACTATCCTTTTTCGAAAGTGGTATATTAAAATCTCCCACTATTATTGCAGATTTGTCTATTTATTTTTTCAAATCTTTTGGCATTTGCTTTATGTATTTTGGAGCTCTTTCATTGGGAGCATAGATATTTATTATGATTGTGTCATCTTCTTCAACTGACCCTTTAACCATGAGATAATGCCCATCTTTATCTATTGTGCTGTTTTATGCATTGAAGTATATTTTATCAGAGATTAGTATTGCCACTCCTGCTCATTTTTTATTGCACTTAGCTTGCATCTGTGGAAAGAGACTGAGGAAAAGCTCTACAGTGACTGACTGTGGAACAAACTATCCATTGCTCATATGCAAGTTCAGGCTGAAGCTAAAGAAAATTAAAACAAGTCAACAAAAGTCAACATATGACTTTGAACATATCTCACCTGAATTTAGAGATCATCTGAATCATACATATGAAGCATATATAAAGACTGATGACCAGAAAATTTGTGAAATGACTTTAAGAATATCATACAGAAAGAAAGCAAAAGATCATTAAGTAGATGTGACAGAAGGAAAGGGTCAAAGTGGAAGTCAGAAGAAACTCTGAAACTTGCTCTCCAGTGTAGATATGCTAATGCAAATGGAAGAAATAAAGAGGTAAAAAAGCTAAAAAAGCAAAACAATAATAAACTTCTAAGAGCAACATGAGATGACAAGGTCAAATACTATAACAACATGTACAGAGACCTGGAGTCAGAAAACCAAATAGGAAGAATATGCTCAGCATTTCTCAAGCTGAGGGTATTGAAGAAACTTGGACTATTGAAGGATTCTATGGGCAAAATATTGAAAGATATAGAGAGCATCAAAAGAAGATTGATGAATACACAGAGTCACTGTATCAAAAAGAAATGATCAATACTCAAACATTTCAAGAGGTTGCATATGATCAAGATCAAATGTTCATGAAGGAAGAAGTCCAAGGTGATTTGAAGGCATTGGTAAAGAACAAGGGACCAGGAATTGATGGAATACAAATTGAAATCTTTCAACAAATTGATGAAGCACTGGAGTCACTCACTCATCTATGCCAAGATATTTGGAAGACAACTGGTTGGCCAAATGAAGGGAAGAGATCCATATTTGTGCTTGTTCCAAAAGAGGTGACCCAATGGCATATGTAAGTCATGAGACAATATCTCATACAAGCAAAATTTTGCTGATGATACTGCAGAAACAACTATAAACATACATTGACATTGAACATCCCTAGGCTCAAGCCAGATTCTGATGAGGCTAAGAAACAAGAGATATCTTGGTTGAAAGCAGAGAATACAAGAAAGATGTTTACCTGTGCTTTATTGATTATTCACATGCCTTCAATTGTGTGGATCATGACAAACTATGGACAGCATTGCAGCAAACGAGTATTCCAGAATATTTATGCATGCTCATGAGGTACCTGTACATATACTACGAGGGAGTTGTTCAAACAGAACAAGAAGGCACTGAATGTTTAAAATTGGGAATGATGTGTGCTAGGGTTGTATTCTTTCACCATACTTATTCAATCTTTATGTTAAGCAAATAATCCAAGAAGCTGGATTATATGAAGAAAAAATTGGCATCAGGATTGGAGGAAGACTCATCAACAACATGTGATATACAGATGATAAAACCTTGCTTGTTGAAAGTTAAGAGGACTTAAAATATTTACTGATGAAGATCAAAGACCACAACATTCACTATGTGTTGCATCTCAATGTAAAGAAAACAAAAATCCTCACCACTTGACCATTAGACAACATCCATATAAATGGAGAAAAAATTGAATTTGCCAAATACCTCATTTCAAACATCAACACTGAGGGAAACAGCAGTTAAAACATAAAATGATGTATTGTACTAGGCAAATCTATTGCACAACACCTCTTTAATATATTCAAGAGCAAAGAAGTCAGTTTGAGGACTAAGAGGTGCCTGAACTTAGTCATGTATTTTCAATAACCTCATATGTATGTGAAAGATGGACAGTGAACAAGGAAGACTTTAGCAGAATTAATGCATTTGAGTTATGGTTTTGGGGTTGAATATCAAAAGCACCATGGACTGTCAAAGGAACAACCAGATGTGTGTTGGAAGAAGTATAGCCAGAATGCTCCTTGGAAGCCAGGATGGTCAAACTACATCTCTCATACTTCAGACATGTTGTAAGGATGAAACGGTCATTGGAGAAGGATATCATGTTTGGTAAAGTGCAGGGACTGAACAGAAGAGAAAGACCCCAATGAGATGGATTGGCATAGTGGCAGCAGCAATGTACTCAAACATAGCAACAATTGTGAAGTTGACACAGGACCTGGCAGTGTTGTGCATAGATTTGCTATGAGTTAATATTGACTCGATGAAGTGTAACTACATACATATAATTATTGCTAATTGCTGTTGACCACATTCTAACTCACAGCAACTCTCTACAGGATTTCTGAGGTACAGCTAGTGGTTTTGAACCACATACCTTATCTACAGTACAATGCCATGAGTCTTATGGTGGTGGTGGTTATGTGCCCTGGAGTAGATTCCAACTCACAGCGATCCTGTATAGTGTTTCTGAGGTTGTAAAACTTTATGGGAGCAGAAAGCTTCCTTTTTCTCCTGAGGAACTGCTGGTAGTTTCGAATGTGAGATTAGCATTCGACTCGTAACCACTATGCTACCAGAGTCCTTAAGAGTCTTATAAACAACAACAAATATGTATGATGGGGGGTAAAAAATTATGCACATTCTGGCTGTAGTCAACTTTTTAGTTAACTTTTAGAAAATATGAATACATAATTTTTAACATAATTTTGCTTTCCAATACATTTTGTCCATCTGTCAATAAGCTTTTGTATTCTTTTATTAAAAAAATGTTTTAGGCTGAACTGTGAGTGGTGAATGCATTGTTGTCTTCACTTCTAAATCAGAGGAGAATTTTGTCCTCAAAGGGCTGCTTTCAATGAACCAAATAGGCGAAAGTCCAATGGAGCGAGATCAGGACTACAGGAAGGATATTTTAACACCGTACAATGAAGTTTTTACAGATTGTCAGCAGTTTGGGCAGAGGTGTGGGGATCTGCATTGCCATGCAAGATCACAGAACCTTTAAATAGCAGTCCTCTGCATTTAATGTGAAGTTCAAACTTCAGTTCTTCAGTAAGCATCTTCAGTAAGCACTATTGATTATTTAACACTTTTCCTGATAGTGTTCCAATACTGGCCCTTGAGAATTCCAGAACAATAGAACATCAATTTTCAAGCTGATTGTTGACTTTTGAACTTTTTCTTAGTCAGCAATTAAAGTTTCCATTCCATACTCTGCCTTTTATTCTCAGGCTTGCAGTGATGACACGTGTCTTATCACCAGCAATGATTTGTTAAACAAACTTTTATCTTCCTTCGAGCATCTGTCAAAATTTTGTTTGAAGATGTCCAAACACTTTTGTTTATGCTCTTCCATGAGTTGTTTTGGTACCCATGTTGGACAAACTTTTTGAAACCCAAGTCTGTTGTGGATTATTTCATAAGCAGAGCCATTGCTGATTTGCAAATAACTTGCCACATAATCCACTCTCACTCATCTATTCAAAAGAATAATTTCACGTGCACAAGCAATGTTGTCATCAGCCATGGACATGGACAGACATTTCAATATAGCATTGTTGTTGTTGTTGTTAGGTGCCACCAAGTCATTACTGACTCATAGCGACCTTATGCACAACAGAACAAAACACTGCCCAGTCCTGCCCTCCAAGGAGCACTCTGACTGCACTTCTTCCATTTGTTGGTTCTTTTGGCAGCCCATGGTACATTCAATATTCTCCTCCAACACTATAACTCAAAAGCATCAATTCTTCTACGGTTTTCCTTAGTCACTGTCCAGGTTTTACATGCATATGTGGTTATTGAAAATACCATAGCTTGGGTCAGGTGCACCTTAGTCCTCAAGCTGACATCTTTGCTCCTCAACACTTTAAAAAGTTCCTGTGCAGCAGATTTGCCTAATGCAATACATTGTTTGATTTCTTGACTGCTGCTTCTGTGAGTGTTGATAGTTGATCCAAGAAGAATGAAGTCCTTGACAACTTCAATCTTTTCTCCATTGATAAGAATGTTGTTTATTGGTCCAGTGATATTTTTGTTATCTTTGCATTGAGATGCAATCCACACTTAAGGCTGTGCTCTTTGATCTTCATCAGTAAATATTTTAAGTTTTGTTTGCTTTCAGCAAGCAAGGTTGTATGTTTGCATATCGCAGGTTATTAATGAGTCTTGAAGGAATATACAGAGTCACTGTACCAAAAGGAAATGGTTGATTTTCAACCATTTTAAGAGGTAGCATATGATCAAGAGCCAATGATACTGATGGAAGAAGTTCAAAAGTGCATTGAAGGAATTGGCAAAGAACAAAGCACCAGTGTGTATATATATTTTTGTTGTTAAGTGATGTTGAGTAAGTGCTGATTCATAATGACCCTTTATGTGGTTTCTGAGGAATGGCAAGGTCAGCGGTTCAAACTTACCTCTCTGTCGTGTTCTTATCCTAAAGCACCACATATAAGGAGAGAGAGTGAGAGAGTTTTAAATTAAGAAAATTGTTCCCACAGTTGTAAAGGCAGGCAAGTTCCAAGTCTTTGTGTCAAATCTCATGTGTTATGCTGGGTCTGAAGTCAGACTGAAAACTCATACTGACTAATGTAATTGCTGGAGGTGATGGACCTAAGATTGGCAGGTCCAACTTCTGAATCAAATTAATTCAAGTTCTATTGGTAAAATGGGGACTCACAGGATATTCAGACAATAAAGCAGGTCACTGGCTGTAGTCCGAATAACCAGATGTCAGATGACAAGCAGATGTAGGATCCAGGCCTAACAAAAAACAATTAAGTTTTGCTTGAGTGTTCAATACATTGGAAGCAGGCCACACCCTCAAAGAAACTTCTTTGCAATCAATTGAAACATCTTTTCAATTGGTTTATATTAGATCCCTTCATGGGTGATTGCTATGTTTTAAATGACAAACCGCAGAGAATCCTGGCCCAGTCAAGTTGACACAAAACCTTAGCTATCACAAGCATCTTTACCATATTTAATCTGTATCATTGTCTTGTTTCCTATTAACAATTAGAAGATCATCTCTTTATCCAATTAATATTTATAAAAGTGATTTGTATTGATCAAAGCCATGGAGGTTAAAGGTCTTCTACTAAGTTTGAAGCAGAAGAAAAGTCAGCTGTTGAAATGATTTTATATAAAGCTTAAAATAAAAACAAACCTGTTTGTCCCCAAATTTGGTTATCATTCTCTGCAGTGGTATAAGAAGTCATACTGTGCTGACAATGATATTGTTGTAGTAAAATTTAATGTTGTTTATTGAAACTTGAAGTTAAAAATTGAATTAGATTCACACTGTTCTGCTTTAGTAAACTTTATCTTGAATTTGATGCCAATAAAATTCCTACAAAAGCACTCATTTTTGCTTTCTGGTGTTTAGATATGTAAGATGAGACATATGTTAATTTTAATATAGTACATATCAAGTTGTTTGTCTCACTCTTTCAAAAACAAAATGATTTAGATATATTTAACTTGATGAGAATGTGTATTTGCATGAACATCGTAGTTTAGTTAAGATGTATAAATATTTACCATTTATTCATTTATACCTATTTTGGCCACCACTCATCTGTCAGACCACTACTTGTCTGCCAGTTTGTTGTACTGTGGGTGCTTGTAAGTTGCTGTGATTCTGAAGGCTATGCCACAAGTATTTTAAATACCAGCAGGATCACCCATGGTAGACAGGTTTCAGATGAGCTTCCAGACAAAGACAGACTAAGAAGAAGGAGAGACAGACTACTTCCAAATATTTAGTCACAGAAAATTTTATGACTAGCAGTGAAACACTGTCAGAATATTAAAGCATGCAAAGAACATCAGAATATTTTCAGATATAGTGCTGGAAGATGAGCCACTGAGGTTGGAAGGCACTCAAAATACAACTGAGGAAGAGCTGCTTCCTCAAAGTAAAGTTGACTGGCATGACGTGAATAGAGTAAAGCCTTTAAACTGACATTTGCTGATGGGGCACAACAAAAAATAAAGGGAAATAGTTGTAACTATCCATTAATAAACAGAACATGGAATGTATGAAATATGAATATAGGAAAATTGAAAATATGCAAAGATGTGGAGTTAGAAAACCAAAAGGGATGAACACGTTCAGCATTTTTCAAGCTAAGTGAACTGAAGAAAAAATTTATGCCTGGACTTATAGTACTGAAGGATTCTATGGGCAAATTATTGAATGATGCAGAAAGCATCAAAAGAAGATGGAAGGGATACATAGAGTCACTGTACCAAAAAGAAAGGTCTGATGCTCAACCATTTCAAGAGGTAGCATATAATCAAGAGCAAATGATCCTGAAGGAAGAAGGCCAAAGTGCATTGAAGGAATTTGCCAAGAACAAGGCAACTGGAATAAAGGGAATATAAATCGAAGTATTTGAACCAACTGATGTTGCACTGGAAGCACTCCTCATCTATGTCAAGAAATTTGGAAAACAACTGGCTGGCCAATTAACTGGAAAAGACCCATATTTTTGTCCATTCCAAAGAGAGGTGACCTAATGGAATGCAGAAATCATCAGACAATAGCATTGATATTCCATGCGAGTAAACGTTTACTAAAGATAATATAAAAATGACTGCAATCATACACTGACAGAGAACTTCCAGAGGTTCAAGCCAGTTTCAGAAGAGAATGTGGAACAAATGGTATCATTACTGATATCAGATGCATTTAGGCTGAAAGCAGAGAATACCAGAAAGATGTTTACCTGTGCTTTATTGACTACACAAAGGCTTTCGATTGTGTGGATCATGACAAGCTATAGACAACAATGAGAAGAATGAGTATTCTAGAACATTTAATTATGCTCATGAGAAATCTGTACATAGACCAAGAGGCAGTTGTTTGAACACAACAAGGGAACACTGAATAATTTAAAATTAAGAAATTTGTGCAAAGGAATTGTATTCTTTCACCATACTTATTCAACTTGTATGCTAAGCAAATAATCTGAGAAGCTGGGTTATATGAAGAAAAAGGTGGCATCAGGAGTGGAGAAAGACTCATTAACAACTTGTGATATGCAGATGATACAACCTTGCTTGCTGAAAGCCAAGAGAACTTAAAATAATTACTGATGAAGATCAAAGACCACAGCATTCAGTATGGGGACATAAAATACTTATTCCAGAACACTTAATTGTACAAATGAGGAACCTGCACATAGACCATGAGACAGTCATTCAAGCAGAACAAAGGAACACCTAATGATATAAATTTAAAAAAGGTGTGTACCAGGATTGTATTCTTTCACCATACTTATTCAATCTGTCTGCTGATCAAATAATCCAAACAACTTCATTGTTGTTGTTGTTGTTGTCAGGTGCCATCGAGTCAGAACCGACTCATAGCGACCCCATGCACAGCAGAACGAAACAATGTTGGATCCTGGGCCAACCACACCTGAGTCCATCAATGATGCCACCTGGCTGATCCATCTCGTTGGGGGTCTTCCTCTTCTTCTCTGACCCTCCACCCTACCCGGCATGACATCCTTCTCCAACGATTGTTTCCTCCGGACAATATGTCCAAAGTAGGAGAGACGAAGCTTAGCCATCCTGGCCTCCAAGGAGCACTCTGGCTGCACTTCTTCCAAAACAGATCTATTGGTTCTTTTGGCAGTCCATGGCACTTTCAGTATTCTCCTCTAACACCACAACTCAAAGGCATCAATTCTTCTATGATCCTCCTTATTCACTGTCCAGCTTTCACATCCATATGAGGCTACTGAAAACACAATGGCCTGGGTCAGGCACACCCTAGTCCTCAAGCTGACATCTCTGCTCTTCAACACTTTAAAAAGTTCCTGTGCAGCAGATTTGCCCAGTACAATACGTCGTCTGATCTCTTGACTGCTACTTCTGCGAGTGTTGATAGTTGATCCAGAAAAACATGGCATCAGGATTGGAGGAAGTCTCTTTAACAATCTGCAATATGCAGATGATACAACCTTGCTTCCTGAAAGCCAAGAGAACTTAAAATAATTACTTATGAAGATCAAAGACCACAGCTTTCAGTTTGGGTTGCATCTCAATGGAAAAAATACAAAAATCCTCACCACTGAATCAATAAACAACATCCACAAATGGAGAAAAGATTGATGTTGTCAAAGATTTTATGTTGATTGAATCAATCATCAACACTAATGGAGGCAGCAGTCAAGAAATCAAAAAATGTATTACAATAGGCAAATTGGCTGCACAAGAACTCCTTAAATTGTTGCAGATCAAAGACATTTGAGGACTAATGTCCACCTAACCAAGCCATGGTATTTTCAATAACCTCATATGCCTGAAAAACTGGACAGTGAATAAGGAAGACCATAGAATTGATGCATTTGAGTTATGGTGTTGGAGGAGAATATTGAAAGTACCACGGGCTGCAAAAAGAACAAACAGATCTGTGTTGGAAGAAGTGCAGCCAGAATGCTCCTTGGAAGCCAGACTTTGTCTCTCATACTTTGGACATGTTGTCAAGAGGGGCCAGTCCCTGGAGAAGGATATCATGTCTGGTAAAGTGAAGAGTCAGAGAAAAAGAGGAAGTTCTCCATGAGATGAATTAGCACAGAGGCAGCAGCTATGGGCTCAGGTGTAGCAACAATTGTGAGGTGGTCCAGGACTGGGAAGTGTTTCATTTTGTTGTGAATAAGGCTGCTATGAGTTGGTGTTGCCCAGATGACACCTAACAAGAAGAACAATAAGAATCTCTTTTGAGTCAGATTGTTAGTTGTGTCATGGAAATATCATGATGGGTTAAGTATATGAAGTTTACCTTCATATGGCATACTGTCCAACACTGTTATTTCAAATTTTATTAATAATAAATTCCCTCATTGATAAAAGTACTTAAAATAATGTTTTCCAATGAATTAATTTTGCTTTCTTGGATGTCCTGCTTAAAGATTTAATGTTTTAAAAGATATAACTAAATCAAAAGATATAAAAAGATAGCCAGAGTGACTATGCTAACAAAAAATCTCATTACAAAAACTATCAAAACTCCACCTACTTCTAGCAATCAAATTTCCAATCCGATTAAGATAACCACTTTCACACATTAAAACTGATGAAAGATTTTCTTTTGCAAATATACTTTATTTTATTTATTTATTTTTAACTTCTTATTGTAAATTTGGTGACGGTTTAAAGAGCAAATTAGATTTCCACTCAACAAATGAAGCATATTTGGTTTCATGTCATTGATTGCAATTCTCACAATGTAGCATCACTTATTCTACTTCCTCCCTGTGTTTTCCATTTCTATTCCTCTTTCTTTCCTAACCTTTCCTGCTTTCTGAATTTTGTCCTTGGGAAAATTAAAAAGAAATTTTTAATTTCAAATAGTTTTTTATTCTAAAGAGTGCATGCCTCTCTAGTGTTATTACTTTAAAGCAATAGTGCTTGGCTGAAAATTTAATAATAAGGTGAGTTCAGTTTTAGACCTCAAGGGTAATGAAGGGATGTCCATTGTTTTGGGAGTTCAACCATGTCTATTCAACCAGTAAAACTGATTTTTTTTTTTTTTTTTATGATTTTGAATTTTCCTCACATTTTTCTCCCATTCTATTCAGGACACTATTTTTTTTTTTTTTTTTCAGACCAAAGTTCTCACATATTTATTAGCCAACCTACTTAAATACAGAAGCATAAAAATAAAGGATGAAACCAGAAGTTTTTCAAAACATGTTCAATTGATCAAATCTTGGCCAAATTAAACTTGCTATGGTAGAGTGCTAGGACCTGGGTATATTATGTGTTGTGTCATCACATGTGCGAATCCTTAGAGACCCGGCTTGGTTCTTCTCCAGTGTCTTCTCTTGGAGTTGTATCTGATTTTATTGCCGGTTTTCATTCTAATCCATTGGGGGATGGGATGATTCTGCTTTTGTTTCTTGGTCCGGAATCTCTGGATCCTGAAAGTCTTATGAGAAGACATTGTAAAAATGGAATGTAGCAGCACGCACATGATGGCAAGACAGGAAGAGCTATCCAGGACTTTTTTAATGTGATCTTTTGCAGAGCAGTTAGTATTGGTATCTAGGCACCACTTGTTTTTTTTTTTTCTTCTTAGGTTCATGGAGGTTTAGGTTCATGTGGTCTATTAATCCATTACCCTAATTGAGCTCATGATTCTTTGATTTCTTTCATTTGTCTTTGCTCTGAATGGGGAGATATCAATAGTTGCACCTTAGATGCTCACTTGCAAGTTTTAAAAACTTGAGTCACTACTCATCCAAGTAGAATGTAAAATGTTGTCTTTGTGGTCAGTTGACCTTGCCATTGGTACCTACTTATGCTATCCTTTCATGATCTCTTTTTGCTGGTAGATGGGATATAATTAGCCTGGGAGGATAAGTAACTAGTATAACTTCCACCTAAGAGTTAAGCTGAAAGGGTCACCATTGGAACAGAAACACGAATTCCATGGTAATGTCAGGCTTAAATTTCATTGGCCTTCTGTGCCTATTTTTGTTTTATATATTCTAAAGTAACAATATCTCTTGGAAAACAAAACAAAACAAAAATCATGCAAATGAATAGAGTGATATGATTGTGAAGGTAATTGTTAATTATGTGGCGATAAGTTACTGATTTATAATGACTGATTTTGAAGATAGAATTTGATTTTAATTTGTGCACTGAGAGACAATGTCTATTTGCAACGAGTTTGTCCATTTTAAGAAGAGGGCAAGTAATGTAATTTTGTTTTCCTACCTGAGAGTGTACTCTTCTTCTGCCAACCTCATTTCTGAATCTTCTTTTATGTAGAATCTGAGGAAAGAATAGTGTCAAATCAGATAAAAAATGTGACACAGAAGGAGGGGACACTCTTTGGCCTATAAAATCAATATAGCTGAGAGTAAGGAAGAGGAGGAATTATAAGAAAGCAGAAGAAAAAGAGTACAGATTGTATTTGGAAGTTTATAAAGTGATTGGGTGTGAAGTGGCTATGATTCACAAATAAATGGGCCTCAGATAAAGAGATCTAAGTGTTTTTGTAAACTAAAAATTGAATCACCTTTAATGTTTTTATGAAGCATGAAATAAATGTTGGATTTCCATTTCAATTATTTGACAGCTGGTGCTGGGGACAGCATACGCAAACCCTGGGCTGATCAGTGGCTCTGTGACATGGACGAAAATCCAACCCCGTGGCCCTCCTCAGGACTGTAAGCCATGGACCCTGAGGGCCAAGGAAGTGACCTCCTGATGTCCCGGGTTCATTGGTTTTTGTGAACTCACTAGTTGGCTACCTCTGTATAATTTTCTTTGGTCCTAATATTGTTCATTCTATGCTTCTAACTACAGTAATTGTAGTTTCTGAGAAAATGGTTTCTTTTACAATGCCTCTCTTTATGCCTCCACTGTGTTGGCAGTGCGTTGAGTCCTGGGAACAAATCTTTCTGAGGAACAAGTGATAGCCACCTGGGATGGAAGTCAGAACTGCTCCTTATTTGATTATTCAGTTATGTTTGATATCCAAGAACAATAATGGGTTTGAAACCCCTTTTTAGAGCCGAGGCAGTAAAAGTTTCCTCAGATAATTCAGAAAGGCCAGGAACAGGTATATTGGGAATATGAGAAAAGGTGTTTAGAGAAAAACTACCCAAGCTTTGTAAATAAAGTGGAATGGTAAATTCTGGGAATGTTGGATTAGAGGATAATAGTGGCAGCCCCATTAAACTGCCTCTGAATATAATCAGTTTAACCCAGATGCTCTCCTTCCTCCTGAAAGTATATAGGAATGTGATAATTAAGAACAATGTAGCATTTTAGATATAGATAAATGAAGCCCGGTGCCTGAGAACTTGCTCACAAACAAAAGTCTGCAAAGTGTACAGAGACAGCTTGGGTCCTTTCAGGAACCTTGCTTTATGTTAAGTATCCTTAAGAAACCGCACCTTGCTGCTCTAGATCATTTAAGCCTAAAAGTTAATATATAAGAGCTTGATTGAACCTTTTTTTCTATAGAAATAAGAATGTTAGATTGTTAAGAAAAACTATGAAAATATCTTAAAAGTTGTTCCTGTGAATCATTATGTCCTGTTTTGAATGATTAATCACATTTCAGTTCCGAGTCCTGTCTTATCTAAAGAATCACATCCTCCCTTTGTGAATTACATCCTTCCTTTGCAACAAATCCCTCCCTAAAAAAGAGAATAAAAGACTGAGGTAGAGTGAGTTCTGTGTGCAATGCTAGGCAATATGTTTGCAGATCTGTCTACCTGCCAGCTTGCATCAGATCTATGTGTCTGTCTTTTTTGTATATATTTCGTCTCTCTCTTTCTCTATCCCTTTCGCAGCAAAATCTCCCTTCTTCGTGACAACCACGCTTCCTTGTTGAGGCTGGACCCCGACATAGGACCTTGACAGCTGGATTGTGCTTCATTGATAGGTACTCCGTGAACTGACTGTATAATATGGGGGGCGGGGGGGGAACTCTGTCTTATTTTGTTGTTGTTGTTGTTTGTTTGCTTGTTTGATTTTAACTTATTATTGTGAGTTGAATGAAGGTTAACAGACAAGATCATCAGGTTTACATTCAACAAATTATATCCTTTATTTCATCTCAATGATTATAGCCCACACTCTGCAACAGCAGTTAACCTACTTCTTCCCTGTTGTTGTTGTTAGGTGCCATTGATTTGGTGCCGACTCATAACAACTCTATGCACAACAGAAAGATATATTGCCTGGTCCTGGGACAACTTCACAATCATTGCTACGCTTGAGCCCATTGATGCTGCCACTTTGCAATCCATTGCATTGGGGATTTTCCTCTTTTTCTCTGTATCTTTGGGTTTGTAGTGGCTTGTATTGCTGTGATTCTGGAAGCTACGCCACAGGTAATTTATGTACCAGCAGGGTCACCTATGGTGGACAGGTTTCAACTGAGATTCTAGATGAAGACAGATTAAGAAAGAGAGACAGACTACTGAATATTTAGTCACAGAAAACCTTATGAATAGCAGTGGGATTCTGTCAGCACTAGGTCTTTGAATATTGAAACATGATGAAAAGCACCAGAATATTGTCAGATATAGTGCCAAAAGATGAGCCCCTCAGGTTGGAAGGGACTTAAAATGGGACTGGGGAAGAGCTACCTCATCAAAGTAGAGTTAACAGTAATGCCACGAATGGAGTAAAGCCCTTGGAATCTTCATTTGCTGATGGGGCACAACTCAAAAAGAAGAGAAAAAGCTGTAAACATCTACTAATAATCAGAGCATAGTATTACGAAGTATGAATCTAGGAAGTTGGAAATTGTCAAAAATGAAATGGGCCACATAAACATCGATAACTTATTAATTATCCAAAACAACATAGCAAGATCTGTCTTGAAGTACAACACTGTCTATGATAGGATACTATAAACACACCTACAAAGAGGACCAGTTAATTATTCAAATTTATTCACCAACCATTAAAGTCAGTGATGATGAAACTGTAGAATTCTACCAACTTCTTCAGTCTGAAACAGAGCAAGTATGCAATAAAGATGTATTGATAAATATTGGTGAATGGAATGCAAAGGTTGGGGGGAAAAAAAGAGGAAGGATCAGTCTTTGGAAAATATGTCTTGGAAATAGAAACAATGCTGGAGATCTCATGATATAAATTTTTTTTCCATTCATTTCATATTTAATAATATAATAAGAACCAACATATAGATAAAATAGCAAAATCATTAGATAAATAATTTAGAAGTGAGAAAAAAGTGGCTCTCAAAGAAACAGAAAGTTAAAACACCAACACTATATCAACATAACAGCCATTATTACTTTTCAATGCATTTAGTGGTTAATTCATCTTGTTTGAAAATTTGGACCAGTTGTAATTTGTGAATCTTTTCACCTTCTTCACTAGAATTCTGGAAATCTTGATTAAGTCTAGTATATTCCAACTTCAAAGTATCACAATCCTTTTATAAGTCTCATGCACTTCATTTTTCGGTTGGAATATTTTGAAAAAGCATTTTAGCAAATCAACAACATAAAAGCTTAACTGCAGATGACAAAAGTTAATAAGGTTATAGGTAATTTATTATGATATTTTTAAAAGTTAAAAATAGGTAAAACTTTGACCACATCAGTTTCTTTTAAATTACTCATTTCAATATTGTTCCTCTTATAATATAATACTTTTCATGACAAAAATGAACACACTTTCACTAAAAAGTAAAAGAACTGTAAAGTCAATGAATATTTATTAATTTAATTTAATACCACTAAAAAACATAACCATCTTAAAGTTATCTACATATCACAGAACATAGTTACTTTAAATATTCTAAGTTTTTAGTCAAACTTCTTCTATTTTCCATATTGCTTCCAAATCTAAACTTAACTTTTCAAGATTTCTTAAAATATCCTTTTCTATTTGGGAGGAATAAGGAACTCTGGTAGCATATTGGTTACGAATCAGGCTGCAAACCACAAGGTCAGCAGTTCGAAACTACCGGCTGTTCTGTAGGATAAAGATGAGGCTTTCTGCTCCAGTAAAGATTTACAGCCTAGGAAACCCTGTACAGGATGGCTATGAGTCAGAACCGACCCCAAGGCACATAACCATCACCACCACTTGGGAGGAATATGGTACCACAGCATAAGCAATGGACGTCAAGGTGGGTTTAAACCGCCAAGTTTAGAGGCCCAAACTCATCAGCTGCTCCTCGGAAACCTTAAACAGGGTCTCCATGAGTCCGAACCTACACAATGACAATCGACAACAACTAAAACAATCTGGGAGGGAGTCTTCAAAAGTTTCCATGGGGATATTGTTATTGTTGTTGTGAAATGCCATCTAGTCTGTTCTGACCAGTAGAGACCCTGACCAGTAGAGACCCTGATTAGGATCCCGAGGATTGGCTGGTGACCCTGAACCGCCTATCCCACAGTTCAAACAGACCCCGTGACCAAGTGCGTATCCCACAACAGAACATAGACTCAAAGATTTGGTGCTCAGGAAGTTTGATTTTCCGTCTTGCCCTCCTTACCTTTGGGTCAGATTCAAAGAAAACAGAGTCATCGCAAATGATTTGCACATGTTTAAAATGGTCAAGGTCTTTTTATTTTATTTTATTAAGTTTTTATTGTGAATTGAGTGATAGTTTAAGTTTACATGGGAGAACATCAGCTTTACATTCATCCTATCCTATTTTGTTCATTTCAATGATTACAATCTGCTGGATGCATCATTAAACAACCAATGGGTACATCTGGCAGCCTGTCTCCCAGCCGTCAGCGCACAGCCCCTCTCCCTCCCTGAGTCTAGTCCTCAGCTGCTCCATCTCTCCATGTCATCATCTCTGCCTCCATCTCTGGCTTCTCTGGATAGGGTCCCACACTCCATTCTTCTCCTTTGATGGTCCCAGTGTCCTCCGCTCCTGGACTGCAAAATCAAAATGTCTACCTTTATATTTGCAACTCTCACAGTCAGTACTGATAGTAATTATTCACTACTGAACCACAAGAATCTTTATCCCTATCTCCTTTGACTAGCTCCATCCACACAGGTTGGAAACTATACAGTGGAGATTCTACTTTCCCCTGTACCCTCTGAAACTAGGCTCCTTTTGGAAACTTGTAAGCCAGTCATCTGTGCCTTTGTAGTATCTCCAATTTGGGGAGCCATTGTCTAAGTTTCCCATCCCTGTCCACCTTGTGTACTGAGGGATGTGGAAGTTCCTTAATCCAAAGGTTCATTCCCTCTTTTGAGCTACTACATCCATAAGCATAGGCCAAGATCACAAATTGCAGTGGATTACTCATTTTTTTTTCCTTTTCTTTCTTCCTCTAGTCAAGTTTTGATCATCCAGCCATTGAAGCCAGATCAAGTGGGTACTATTTGCAAGTATGGGTGTTCTTGTGCATCTCTCATCACTTCATATCAGCTGGATGCTTCACTCTCTGCCCTAGTCCTCTGTGGCCATGTCCCTGTCCCTAGGCACAGCATTCCCCAGGTCTTGCCATACTGCTGGCCAACCAGGTCTCAACCCAGGTTGACAGGAGCCTATTGAATGTAGTCAGGCTTAACTCACAACTTCATTGTTGCTTTGCCAATGCTTCCGCTTTATCAGTACACCAATGTGGTCACCAGCAAAACCACACAGCTCATGTAGTCCCCTTGAGTTTCAGTCCTGGAAAGGGATTTGCCCTTAAGGGACCCAACCTCTTACCTTGATGGCTCCCAGGAGAACAACGTGCTTATTTTGTAGTAGTCAATCGGACTGCCATTATTGTTTTTTTATTTTTCCTGCTGGTCTTTACTTCAAGAAGTATCTATCTTCTGTTCTTCTAGCTGCTTCAGGCTGGTCTGCTTGTCCTTTCAAGTAAAAATTTCCCACCTCAGAAGATTCTGGCTGGGGATCAGGACTCTACCTTTGGTCTTCTACAAAGTAAAGGCTCCACAAGAAGCCTCCTTAACTGGGCAAGTACTAGCCCCATTTTAGGTATTCCAATTAGTTATAGGCTGAAGACGGACTTACATGCTTTCTACGGTGATATTTCTGGCTACTGCTCCACCACCCCCCTCCGCCAAGTGTCTATTTTATAGTAGTAGGCAAAGGAAACCAAGATTCAAAAGATAGCAGGCATCTTAACATTATTTCCCCTCTTTTACCCATTCAAACTATGCCTCAATCCCTGTATCCCAAAGACCTGTTGTTCCAAGGTTGAGCATACATCATTATTTAGCTCTGCCCCACTTAGTCCGTGCAAACCTGCCTAACTGTGCTCTCATCTGCCTTATTCTTCCAGTCCTCCCCTCTTGTATATTTC
This sequence comes from Chrysochloris asiatica, assembly GCF_000296735.1. Lineage (NCBI taxonomy): Eukaryota > Metazoa > Chordata > Mammalia > Afrosoricida > Chrysochloridae > Chrysochloris > Chrysochloris asiatica. Next base: position 3,970,726 of record NW_006408707.1, read on the forward strand.
ACCCCTCCAGCACCCAAACTATCCTGTGTCTATTCCCTACCCTGTGCTCCACCTTCCCCTCCCCCCCTCCCCCCACCTGTACACCCTGCTAACCAGCAAATATGGAAATATGGATATATATATATATATATATATATATATATATATATATATTCCCCCCCCCTTTTTTTTTTCTGTGGGTACAATAATGGTCCTATGCAGTATTGTCCTTTTGTAACTGACTAACTTCACTCAGCATAATGGCCTCAAGGTTCATCCATGTTATACGGTGGTTTGCAGCTTCCTTGTTATTCTTCAAAGTAGGATAATATTCCATTGTGTGTATGTACCAAAGTTTGTGTATCCATTCTTCCAGTGATGGGCACTTAGGCTGACCCCAACTTTTTGCTATTGTGAATAGTGCTGCTATGAACATTGGTGTGCGTATATCTACTCATGTTGTGACTTGTATTTCTTGTGAATAAATACGAAGTAAAGGAATTGCTGGATCATAGGGTATTTCTATTTCCAACTTTCTGAGGAAGCACCATATTGTTTTCCAGAGTGGTTGGACCATTTTGCAATCCCACCAGCAATGTAAGAGGGTCCCAGTCTCTCCACATCCTTGCCAACATTTATTGTCCTCTACTTTTTTGAAGTTCGCTGTTGTTGCTGATGTGAGGTGATATCTCATTGTTGTTTAGATTTGCATTTCTCTAGTGGCTAATTCATTGTGAACAATTCTTCATATGTTTATTGGAGCCTGGATATCTTCCTTGGTGAAGTGTCTGTTCATATCCTGTGTCCATTTTTTAATTGGGTGATTTGTCTTTTTCTTGTAGAGGTGTTGTAGTTTCCTATATATTTTAATAATTAGTCCCTTGTCTGACATGTTATTGCAAAAATTTTATCCCATTCTGTGAGCTCCCTTTGTAGTCTTTTGATGCACATAAATTTTTTATATTTAGCATGTCCCAATCATCTATTTTGTCTACTTTTGTTTGTATGAATTTCAAAATGTTTGTTAGTCTGCGTGTGTCCTATATTGGTGCCCTCAAATTTGCCCCTATTTTTTCATTGATGGCCTTTATAATTCTGGGGTTCACATTTAGGTCTTTAATCCAATCTGAGTTGGTTTTTGTATAAGGCATGAGGTAAAGGTGTTGTTTCAATTGTTTGCATATAGCTTTCCAGTTCTGCTAGCACCATCTATTAGAGAGACTATGTCTTCCCCATAATGTACTTTGACCCTTTGTCAAATATCAATTGGCTGTATGTAGATGGGTTAATTTCTTGATTCTCGATTCTGTTCCACTTATCTATGTATCTTTCATTGTACCAATACCAAGCTGTTTTGACCACTTTAACCCGTGTAGTAAATTTTGAAATCAGGGAATGGAAGCTTCCATCCTTATTCTTCTTCTTAAGCAGTGTTTTGTTTATCCTGGGTCTCTTTCCTTTCCACATCAATTTTGTAATTTTGTTTTCCATCTCTTTGAAGAATGTCATTGGAATCTGGATTAGGATTACATTATATATGTAAATTGTTTTGGCCAGTATTGACATTTTCACAACATTAAGTCTTCCTTTCCGGGAGCATGGTATATTTTTCCATTTTTCTAAGCCTCTTTTGTTTTCTTGTAGTAATGGTTTGTAGTTTTCCTATGTTTCTCTGGTTGCATTTATTCCTAGATATTTCATCCTTTGGTATTGCTTTCATAATGTCATTTTTAGCACTGTCATTATTAGTATAGAGCAATCCAACAGATTTTTGTATGTTGATTTTATACCCTGCCACTTTGCTGAATCTTCCAGTGAGGTCTAGTAGCTTTTTTACTGAGTCTTTGTAGTTTCCTATGTATAGGATCCTATCATGTACAAATAAATATAGTTTTACTTCCTCTTTGCCAGCTTGGTTGCTTTTAATTTCCTTATCTTGTTATATAGCTCTGGCTAAGACTTCAGCACAATATTGACTAGGAGGGGTAACAAAGGGCATCTTTGTCTGGTTCCTGTTTGCAAAAGGAAGGCTTTCAGTTTCTGTCCACTGAGAGTAATTTAGGCTCTTAGTTTTGTACATATGCTCTTAATTATGTTGAGGAATTTACCTTCAATTCCTACTTTGTGGGTGTATTTACCAGGAATGAATATTGGATTTTGGCAAATGCCTTTTTTGTATCAGTCCATATAATCATGTGGTTCTTTTCCTTTTTATATTTATATGGTGGATTACATTGATTGTTTTTCTAATGTTGAACAATCCTTGCAACCTTAACATGAATTCCACTTGGTCATAATGTATTATTATTATTATTTTTTATGTACTGTTGGATTTTTTTTTTCTAGGATTTTGTTGATAAATTTTGCATCTGTGTTCATGAAGGATATTGTCTATAATTTTCTTTCTTAGTGATATCATTCCCTGGTTTTGGTACGAAGGTAATGCTTTTTTTCATAAAATGTATTAAGAAATTTCCCATTCTCTTCTATGTTCTGGAATAATTTTAATAGAATTGGTGACAGTTCGTCCTTGAATATTTGGTGAAACTCATGAGTGAAGCCATATAAATCTGGACTTGTTTTGGTTGTGAGTTTTTTGATGACCTGATCAATTTCTTCTTCTTCTTCTTTTTATAAAATTTTTACTGTGAATTATGTGGGTATACATGGGAGGACATCAGTTTTACATTCATCCTATTGTATTTCGTTTCATTGCAATTATTACAATCCTCTCCATGCATCATCAAATAACCAAAGGGTACACCACACAGGCCCATCCCTCCACCACCCGGGGTGCCAGCACACAGTCCCTCTCCCTCTCTGAGTCCAGTGTCCCCAGCTGCTCCATCTGTCCACATCATCGTCTCTCTCTCCATCCCTGGAGTCACTGCCTCTCTGGGTAGAGTCCTGCTTTCAATTGTTCTCAACTGATGGTTCCAGAGACCTCCGCTCCTGGGCTGCAAAATCAATCACTCCCCTCTTTTTGTCAAAAAATATCTACCTCTACATTTCCGACCCTCACAGTCAGTCCTGATGGCAATTATTCACTATTGTACCAAAAGAGTTTTATCCCTTTTTCCTTTGGCCAGCCCTGCCCCAACAGATTGGCAATCATTCAGTGGTGATTCTACCTTCCCCCACCCTTTCTGGAACTAGGCTTCTTCTTGAAAGCTTGTAAGTCAGTCACTTCTTTCTTTTATAGGCCCCCATTTTGGGTATCCAATTTCTAAGTTACCCATCCCTGTCAACCCTGTGTACCAAGTGGGTGGGAGTGATCCTTGCTGTAAAGATTTGTTCCCTTTTTTGAGCTACTACATCCATATGTATAGGTAAAGTTCCTCAAATTGTATTGGGTTACTCTTTTTTATTTCCCCTCTTCTTTCTTATTCTAGTCGAGTTCTGATCATCCTGCCATCGAAGTCATGTCAAGTGCATACTATTTGCAAGCTTGGGTGTTCTTGTGCATCTCCCCTCACTTCATATCAGCTGGATGCTTCACTCGCCACTCTAGTTCTCTGTGGCCACATCACTGCCTCTGGGCCCCAAAGTCCCTGGGTCTTGCCATGCTGCTGGCCATCCAGGTTTCTACCTGGGTTCACAGGAGTCTATTGAATGTGGTCAGACTTAGATCCCAACTTCATTGATGTTTTTCCCCCTCTTCAACTTCTTGTGACCAACATGGTCACCAATCAAACCACCTGCCTGCTTGTGTATTCCCTTTGAGTCTTAGTCTTGGAAGGGAGTTTGCGCTGAGAGGACCTGACCACTTGCCTTGATGGCAACCAGCGAACAACTTACTTGTTCTTGTAGTAATCAGTCAGACTGCCATTATTGTTTCTGATTTTTCTTGCTGTTCTTTCTTCACAAAGTATCTTCTGTTCTTCTAGCTGCTCCAAGCTGGTCTACTTGTCCTTTCCAGTGGAAATTTCCCATCTCAGACAATTCGGGATGGAGTTCTGGTTTTCACCTAAGGTCTCATGCAATGCAAAAGTCCCCAGGAGGTCTCTTTCACTAGGCAACTTCTATCCCCCTTTAAGGTATTCCAATCAGTTATAGGTTGAAGACAGACTTACAAGCTTTCTATTGTGATATTTCTGGGTATGCCACCCAAGTGTCTATTTCACAATGGTAGGCAAGGGAAACCAAGATTCAAAAGACAGCCAAGCATCTTAACATTATTCTCCTCTTTTACCAATTCAAACCATGCCCCAATCCCTGTATTCTGAAGCCCTGTTGTTCCAAGGTTGTGCGTAAATTGTCATTTACCTCTGTCCCACTTAGCCCATGTGATATGATCATGTGGTTCTTTTTTTCTTCTTGTTTTTGATTGTTTTTCTAATGTTATTGATTGTTTTTCTAATGTTGAACCAACCACGCATCCATTTTATGAAACACACTTCATCATGATGTATTATTTTTTTGATGTGCTGCTGGATTCTGTTGGCTAGGATTTTGTTGAGAATTTTTGCGTCTATATTCATGAGGGATATTGGTCTCTAATTTTCTTTCTTAGTGATGTCCTTCCCTTGTTTTGGTATGAGGGTTATGCTTACTTCATAAAATATATTAGGAAATTTTCCATCCTCTTCTATATTCTGGAATAATATGAGTAGAATTGGTGACAGCTCGTCTCTGAAGGTTTGGTAGAACTCACCAGTGAAGACATCTGGGCCTGGACTTCTTTTGGTTGGGAGTTTTTTGATGACCTGATCAATTTCTTCATTTGTTGTGGGACTGTTCAAGTTTTCTACTTCACTCTGTGTAAGTTTAGGTAGGTTGTGTTTTTCTAAAAATATATCCATCTCTTCTAAGTTTTCAAATTTGTTGGAGTACAACTCTTCCTAGCATTCTGTTATTATCCTTTTAATTTCCTTTTGTTCCATTGTGACGTCGCCCATGTGGTTTCTAATGAGAGTTATTTGTGTCTTCTCCCTCCTTTCTTTTGTTAGTTATGCCAATGGTTTGTCAATTTTATTAATCCTTTCAAAGAACCAGCTTCTTGTCCTGTTGATTCTTTCTATGTTTTTTCTGTTTTCCATCTCATTTATTTCTGCTCTTATCTTTATTATTTTTTCTTTTGGTGACTGTAGCTTCCCTCTGTTTGTCTATTTCTAGTTGTTGGAGATGCTCTGTTAATGTGCTAAGTTTGGTTCTTTCCTCTTTTGGGACGTGCACATTTATCTCAATAAATTGTCTTCTCAGTTCCGCTTTTGCTGTGTCCCATAGAATTTGGTATGCTGTGTTTTCATTCTGATTTGTTTCCAGGAACTTTGTGAATTCATGTTTAATTTCTTTTTTTACCCAGTCACTTTTCAGCAAGGTGTTATTCAGTTTCTATATATTTGACTTTATTTCCTTGGTCTTCTTTGTTGTTGATTTCTAGTTTTATAGCATTGTGGTTTGAAAAGTTGCTTTGTAGTTTTCTGATGTTTGTAAAATTCTGGCGGCTTGCTTTGTGACCAAATACATGATCAATTCTGGAGAATGTTGCATGTACACTGAAGAATAATGTGCATTGTGCTGTTGTTGGTTGAATGCTCTCCACACATCTATAAAGTCAAGTTGTTCGGTTGTGCTGTTTAGTTCCTCAATATCTTTTTTGAGTTTCTTTCTGTTTATTCAATCTCTTTTTGAAAGTGGAGTATTAATGTCTCCCACCATAATTGGACATTTGTTAGTTTCTTTCTTCAATTGTAGTAAATTTTACTTTATATATCTTGGTGCTCTTTCATTGGGAGCATAAATACTTAGTATGGTTATGTCATGTTGCTCAATAGACCCTTTAATCATGAGAGAGTGTCCTTCTTTATCTCTTATGATGGTTTTTGTCTTAAGATTTGTTTTACCAGAGATTAGTATTGCAACTTTTTCTGTTTTTTTTTTTTTTTTCCTTTTTGTTGTTGTTGTTTTGTTTTTTTTAAATGGCAATTAGCTTGGTTTATTTTTTTCTATCCTTTAGCGTTATTCTATTTTTGTCTTTGTGTAGGGTGTGTCTCTTTCAGGCAGCATATTGAAGGTTCTTGTTTTCTTATCCATTCTGCCATTCTCCATGTCTTCACTAGTGCATTTAATCCATGAACATTCAGTGTAATTATCGATAGATATGAATTAATTGCTTTCATAATGCTATTTTTTGTAGTGCTGTTCATTCCTTTGTTCTGCATGTCTTCTTGTGATGAGTTCATGTTTTTTGTACTATTTCTTGTCAGTTTCTTCTTAGTTTTAATATTTCCTTGTTCTGCTTGAATCTTAATTTTAATAGTTAATTTGTGAAATATTAACTTTCTTTGAGGTTACCCTATAGTTTATTAACGTTTCCTTCCATTTAAGACAGTATATTGTATCCTACAATCTACCTGACCTCCTCACCACCTGCATCATTGTTCCTATATTTTTTTCCATTCTTGAACATTGATATTATTTTGATCTTTGGTTGGCCTCAAAGGTCCTCTGAATTCATAGTAATTTTGTTCCATTCTGAAATTTATCTGTCGACTAAGTTCCAGATTGTGTTGCCACATCTTTAAATCTCTGGCTGTTGTCTGTTCTTGTTGGTTTTCATTCAAAAGAACTCCCTTTTGATGTTTTGAAGCGCTGGATTGGTTTTGACAAAATCTCTTAGCTTCTGTTTATCCTGGAATGTTTTGTTGCACCATTTGTATTTGATTGACAGTTTTGCTGGGTAGAGGTTTTTGGTTTACAGTTTTTTGTGTTTTTTTTTTCTTTTAGGGTTTTATATATGTCTCCCCATTGCCTTCTTGCCTGCATGGTTTCTGCTGAGAAGTCAGAGCTTAACCTGATTTGCTTATCTTTGTAAGCAACACTTCTCTTTTCCCTGGCTGGTTTTAGGATTCTCTCCTTGTCTTTGATTTTGGAGAGCTTGATTATAATATGTCATGGTGAGTTTCTTTTGGGATCTATCATTCCTGGGGTTCGTTCAGCTTCTTAAATGCTTATCTTCATTCCTTCAAGATGTGAGGGAAATTTTCTTCCATAAGTCCTCTCTGGACTTCTGTGATTCTTCCTGTTCCTGAATGCCATTAATTTTTGTTATTCCTTCTCATGTTATCCAGCATGAATCTTAGACTATCTTCAGATTTTTTTATCCTTTTTTTCTGCTTGTTCTTTTATCTTAGCAGTATTGAGAGATTTGTCTTCTAGCTTGCTGATTCTGACTTCCATCTCTTAAATTTTACTCCATTGCCCTTTCAATGTATTGTCCATTTCTGATATTTCATTGTTTAATCAACTGGACCTATCTTTGCAGGTTTTGAATTGTTTCCAATGCTGTATCTGTCTTGTTTGATTGCTTCTATAGCACCTTCCTGACTTATTCCTTATTTTCCTCCACCCCTCTTTGGAGCATTTGAATTCATTCTTAGGCAGATCTAAAGCCTGCTCTTCTTCTAATGGGAAGTCTATGTCTGTCTCCAGCTGATTTGTCTCTGTTACTCTTTTCTGTTTTTGGACATGTACTGAGAACTTTTCTTGTTTTTTCTTGGACATTTTCAATAGTTAGATGTGCTTTCAATGATTAAATATATGTGTGTTCCTCTGTTTTTAAGCTTACTGAGTGTCTCCTGGTGAATGTGATCTGGAGACAGGCTTCCCTTTTCACATGTAATACCTCGCAGCTGGTATGGGTCCCTGCCCCAATGGTGGGATGTTATGGGGTATGCTTGTAGCTTGCTATATGGCCACAATTGTTGTCTTTTCTTGGGTAATGTAGGGAGAGAAAGCTCCCACCCCCAGGAAAAAGTGAATGTAAAAGCACCAAAAACAGAAGCAATATACAAGCAGAGACAAAAATCATCACTAAAAAAACAAAATAAAACCCTAGCCAACTGTCCAATAGCCTTTGCTGTACAGGTCAGTGTGTGCGCACAGTAGAAACCTTCAGTAGTGGATGGGTGTGTCCACTTGCTCAGGCCCCTCCTGTAGACACTACCATAGAGGTGTGCAGATAGATTATGAAACTGAATGGAAGAAAGATTGTCCACTATTTTTATCTCTGAAGGCCAGTTAGGTATCTGCGAATGCACAGCATAATTCTCAAAATAGCTGCATACTTGTATATAGTAGTTTGTGTTGGCTCTTGCTTTTTGTGTTGGGGTTTTGCAAGGTGCAAATAAGGTTAGGCTGTATGGTCAAACCTGCTGTCTCTCACTAGGTAAGGTGAAGTATCCCAGCCAGGTCAATGTTAGGGCTGAGCCTCAGAGTCAGACATCATAAAAAGCAGCCAATGGATAACCTTTGGAACCACTAGGGCTCCCAAGAATTTCCTCCCTGTGCTGTGGGAAAACTGTAGGTGCAACACTGGACCGTTTTGGAGGTGCACTTCCACCCGTCTGAATGTGTCTGTGCTGGGCAGAGAGGGTGCAACAGGGGAGAGAAGGAAAGAAAAGTGAAAAATGAAAAATCTGTCACACATCTTTCTCCTTATGCTGCTCCATGATTTTTAGCACAGTATCACTGTATCTGGTAGCATAGTGGTTACAAATCTGGCTGCTAACCTCAGGGTCAGCAGTTCAAAACTACCAGCTGTTCATGGGAGAAAGATGAGGATTTCTGCTCCTGTAAAGATTTGCAGCCTCGGAAACCCTGTGCAGGGTCACTACTAGTCGGAACCAACTCCATGGCACATAACAACAATAATCACTGTATCAGTGTGGCTCTGGCCCCACCCTCTGACTTCAGCTCAGGCTGAGGGGCCCTCAGGCAATGTCCTGATTGATTCAGAAATCATTGTACATTCTATACACAGTCAGATTTCTCCACCTTATATTATGATGCCCCCACCTTATATTAGATCCAACACTCTGGAACTGCTCCGGTAAAGTGCCTTGTCTGTGTTCTTTTCATGCCTCTGTAGAGGAGCTTCCCCTAGCTGTCTCTGCTTCTCCCGTTCCCAAAGCAGAAGTCCTCATGATCGCATTTTGTAAGACCAAAGATGTCTTCATTACAACTATCTTTATTAAACAACATAAAAGGTGACTATACACATGGGCCTCACCAGATGGAATACACAGAAATCAAATTGACATCTATGGAAGAGATGGTGGAAAAGCTCCATATCATCAACCAAAACAAGGCCAGGGGCAGAGTGTGGAACAAACCATCATTAGCTCATTTGTAAGTTTACAGTGAAACTAAAAAGATTAAAACAAATTCATGAGAGCAAAAATTTTCATCAAACTGATGCAGCACTAGAGGCACTCACTCATCTATGCCAAGAAATTTGAAGACAACTACCTGGCTGACTGACTGGAAGAGCTCGATATCTATGCTCATTCCAAAGAAAGTGTACACAATAGAATGCAGAAATCATTATACAATACCATTAAATAGAATGCAAATAAATTTTTGCTAAAAAAAATACAAAAATGGCTGCAACATCCATTGACAAGAACTTCCAGAAGTTCAAGCCAAATTCAGAAGATGTGGAATGAGGGATATCATTACTAATGGATCTTAGTTGAAAACAGAGAATACCAGAAAGCTGTTTACCTGTGTTTTACCAATTATGCAAAGCTTTCGATTGTATGAATCATGGAAAGCTATGGACAATATTTTGAAGAATGAGTATTCCAAGACATTTAATTGTGCTAATGAGGAAATTGTATATAGATCAAGATGCAGTTGTTTGAATAGAACAAGGGGACACTGAATGGTTTAAAATTAGGAAAAGTTTGTGCCCGGTTTGTATTATTATTACACAAGGTATATGCTGAGCACATAATCTGACAAGCTGGATTATATGCAGAAAAAGATGGCATCAGGATTAGAGGAAAATTTATTAACCTGCAACATGTAGATGATACAACCTTGCTTGCTGAAAACAAAGAACACTTTAAATACTTACTGATGAAGATCAAAGACCACAGTGCCTGGTATGTATTGCACCTCAATGCAAAGAAAACAAAAAATTGTCACCACTGGACCAATAAATACCATCCATCAATGGAGAAAAGATTGATGTTGTCAAAGATTTTCATTTGCTCTGAACAACCATCAACATTCATGGAATCAGCAGTCAAGAAATTAAAAGTTGTATTGCATTAGGCAAATCTGTTGCACAAGGCCTTTTTAATGTGCTGACAAGCAAATATATGAATTTGAGGATTAAGCCATGGCATTTTCAATAACCTTATATGCATGAGAATGTTGGACAATGAATAAGGAAGACTGTAGAAGAATTGATGCATTTAAGTTATGGTGTTGGAAGAGAATATTGAAAATACCATGGACTGTCAAAGAACAGACAGACCTGTGTTGCAAGAAGTACAGCCAGAATGTTCCTTGGGAGCCAGAATGGCCAAATTTCATCTCTCATACTTTGGGCATATTATCAGCAGGGGCTAGTCCCTGGAGAAGGATACCATGTTTAGTAAAATGGAGGGTTGGAGAAACAGAGGAATATCCCCATGACAAGGATTAACACAGTGACAGTGGTAATGGGCTCAGGGGTAGCAATGATTGTGAAGTTGGTGTGGGGCCAAGCAGTGTTTTGTTCTGTTGTGCATAGAGTCCCTATGAGTTTGTACTGACTTGATGGCACCTAACAACAACAATAAATCTGCAAGAGAGGAAAATTAGTCAGTGGTAATTCTACCTTCTCCAATCTTTCTGAAACTAAGTACATTCTGAAATCTTATAAGTGAGCCACTTTATCCATTTGTAGCCCCTGATATTTTGTATCAAATTTCTAGATTGCTGGTCCCTATTAACCCAATTTGGAGGTTCTAGAAGGGAAGCACAGCTATTCGTATACCCTTGGCTGAAGGAGAGTCTTCTCCTCTATCAGGGACGGTCATCCTCTTCAACTCAGTGTGCAGCTTTGGGAGGATGCACAGGGAGCCGTGAGGGAGGAAGGAGACACTGGCCTAGCCAGCCAGATCAGCCAAGTCAACCCTGGTGATCAATGGGGTGGGGCAGCACAGGAGTCACTCATTCATCTCTGCTAAGAAATTTGGAAGACAGCTATCTGGCTGACTGATTGGAAGAGATTCATATTTGTGTCCATTCCAAAGAGAGGTGACCCAATGGAATGCGGAAATGTTTGGACAATCTCTTTGATATCCCATGCGAGTAAAGTTTTGCTAAAGGTAATACAGAAACTGCTACAATCATGCGTTGACAGAGAACTTCCAGAGGTTCAAGCCAGATTCAGAAGAGACCATGGAATGATGGATATTATTGCTGATTTCCGATGGATCTTGGCTGAAAGCAGAGAATATCAGAAAGATGTTTACCTGTGCTTTATTGACTATACAAAAACTTTTGATTGCGTGGATCATGACAAGCTATGGACAACATTACAAAGTGTGAGTATTCCAGAACACTTAATTGTGCTCATGAGGAATCTGTACCTGAACCAAGAGGCAATTGTTAGAACAAAACATGGGAAGACTGAATGTTTTAAAATTAAGAAAGGTGTGTTGTATTCTTTCACCATACTTATTCAACCTGTATGCTAAGCAAATAATCCAAGAAGCTGGGATATGAATAAAAACATGGCACCAGGATTGGAGGAAGACTCATCAACAACTTGCTGCAATATGCAGACGATACAATCTTGCTTACTGAAAGTGAAGAGGACTTAAAACATTGACTGATGAAGATCAAAGAGCACAGCCTTCAGTATGGATTACATCTCAATGTAAAGAAAACAAAATCCTCACCACTGGACCAATAAACAACATTCTTATCAATGGAGCAAAGACTGAAGTTTTCAAGGACTTCATTCTTCTTGGATCAGTTATCAACACTCATGGAAACAGCAGTCAAGAAATCAAATGACATATTGCATTAGGCAAATATGCTGCACAGGACCTTTTTAAAGTGTGGAAGAGCAAAGATGTCAGCTTGAGGACTAACATACACCTGACCCAAGCCATGGTATTTTCAATAACCTCATATGCATGTGAAAGCTGGACAGTGAATAAAGAGTAAAGGAATTGATGCTTTTGAGTTGTGGAGAATATTGCAAGTGCCATGGGCTGCCAAAAGAACCAATAGATCTGTTTTAGAAAAAGTACAGCCAGAGTGCTTCTTCGAGGTCAAGCTTCGTCTCTCATACTTTGGACATATTGTCGGGATGGACCAGTCATTGGAGAAGGATATCATGTTTGGTAAGGTGGAGGGTCAGAGAAAAAGTGGAAAACCAAAATGAGATGGATTGGCCGTGTAGCAGTATCAAGGGACTCAAGCGTGGCAACAGTAGTGAGCCTGGCCCAGGATCAGGCAGTGTTTCGTTCTGCTGTGCTATGAGTTGGTACCACCTCGATGGCACCTAACAACAATAACAACAATTAACTAAGTTCACTGAGGAAAACAAGATTGTTTCTTGATATGAAAAATCCTTTTATTCCAGTTGAAATTTTGAGCAACTGCAACCATATGCAAATGTCCAGTCATCAAATTATAGCAATTTATATGTACTCACAGATTGATTTGATTACAATTTTTTTGATTACAAATAAATAGGTAAATAAGAAGAAGCTTTCTTTTAAGAATCAGGATTTAGAAAGTATGGCATTTGTATTTTTCTACTTCAACTACATTGTTGTTGTTAAGCTCTGTCGAGTCGGTTCTGACTCGTAGTGAGGGTCATCCTGTACAGTATTTCTAAGGAGCGGCTGGTGAGTTTGAACCTCCAACCTTTTGACTGAAACCTATACTGTGGTCTAGAGCCTTATACCATAACAACACCACACCAGGACTTTTCAATTGCATTTCTGAGATTTAAAGTTGATAGTAAAGGTTTCAGATATGAATTGGAATACAACAGGAAATATCAATATTAAAAATCTTAGATCAACTGGTATTTCTTAATTTCTATTTAGCGGAGGTACTGATTGAAACAAATATTTAGATGCAAATTGGAATTCGGGGAGGAACATTTTTGTTTCCATTCACTGCAATGTCATTTAGGAAATTATTACACCAGCACTCTGACTGGAGTTGCCAAATTTCTATGAATTTGGGATTAGAGTTAGAAGAAGAACCCAATTTATTTCACTTATTAGTTTAAACGGCATGCCTGGTTGTGCCTTTGTGAAGAATGTGTTCAGTTATGGTGAATCCCACCTATAAAATTAGGCCTTATCCCATTGACTATGCTCACAGGACAAATCTCAAATCCCTCCAGTTGCACTTCCAATCTGAAATCAGCAACTGGTTGGGATTTTCATGTAGCAGTCCCATTCCTAAAGCAGAAATATGGCCGTGCCCAAGAATTTGAGGTGGATTACATCTGGAGTCCTGGTTTGGCACTGAGGGCCAGTGCACTTGACTGCAAGGCCGATTTGAACTGCAAGGAGGCAGTTCAAACTCACTAATTGCTCCTCAGAAACTCTATACTGAAGAATATTAATAATCTTTTTGCCTTTAGTTCTTTATCCTCTTCAGACTTCTGAAGGAATTAAAATCCCCACCATCACTCACTTTTTGGGTTATAACCAGTTTGGACATTGATAAATGCAATTATATGTTGTTGGAATAGTAAGACTTTTTGGTATTTTCAGCAGGTTTGTCTGATGAATTAGCCTATCAGATTATCTGGCATAAATCAGGACTACCGTAAATGGAAAGGTAAATTTGTGTATACGGAACTGGGGAGGAAGTAAAATATTAGCGAAAGAGTGGTGGAGGAGGATTAGAGGACTGTGGGAGACAGAAGGAGAATCATGGAAAGATGTTAGTGAACAGGTAGTGGGAATTAATGGGGGTAATTTCCTTCAATATTTGATCAATCCATTCTGGTGTGACTCTATGGGTCGGAACTTAACAACATACTGGACAAGTAAATAGAAAATAAGTCCTTCTAAGATATTTTTGTTTTGTTTTAATTAATTAAATGGAGGTTTCATTTAATTCATTACTATAAGAAATTCTAATCCAAACATTTCTGGTGATGGTAATGAGATTTCTTCAAGAAGATAACAAAATGGAAGCAACGAAAGTAAGAAATAGCATATTTGGACTTTATATTTAGTATATTTAAAGGCTGATTTCAAAGAATTTAGTTTAGTAAGTCCTTGCATTTGTGAAATATGTCTGAAACTAGTTTGTGATGTTTTAGTAAAGTGATGAAACAACACATCTATTACTTGTTTTATTCACACAGAGTTCATTTTAGTCATACAGAAACACAATGTTATGCTCTTGTATTCCAATTGAAAACAGTATTTTAGAATGCATTGGAAGAAAATCCTGAGCATTTTATTTAATTTTATCTGAAATCCATATGCTGTCATTTAGAGATATCAAGTATAAGAACCCGGTGGGTATAAAATGTTCTCCACATGGTCCTATTTAGAAAAATGGCTCAAATGTGAGTTTTCACAACTTCCACAAAACACATTTTCACACCAAATTTGATACAGCCATGTATTACAAAATCTCTTTATTATCATTTGAATATAGAATGAAAAAGTTTCCCTTTACTTTGCAAAAGTAAATTTCCAGGTGTAAGTAGGGGGAAATACAGACTGTATCAACATCTGCCATTTGAAACTGCATTATGACATTTTGAATTTCAAATAGATTACATTAAAGAATATGCAGATTTATGCGAATTAAGGTTGATTTGAACCTCAAGGTTGGCAGTTCAAGCTCACCAGCCACTCCTCAGAAACCTGATACTGGGTCGATATGATTTGGAAACAACTCCATGGCACTTAAAAACAACAACAGTGTAGATCCATTAGAATATTACATATACAAAAGAGTCTCTAATGTGTTAATTCACTCATGTCTAAATAAAAAAAATAACATCAATCATGTTGACCAGGTTTGGAGGAGACAAGGGAATGGTAGGCAGTCGCATCACAAGGGCTGGAATCACTTAGTTTGGTAGTTCATGATGTCAGGTCACCATTCTCATGGGCTGAAGCAGCTGGCAAATCCTCCTCTGTGGGAAGAGTGACCCAGTACTGCCTGCCCCCCATGTAGGATTAAACCATGAACAGCCTGGCCCTGCTCCTTTGGGCCTCATGTTCCAAGTTTTCCCATAATTCTTTCCTTCTCCTATTAGCTAAGACAGAGACCCTTAATTTCACACACAGCAGGTGCTGTGACCCATCTACTGCCTCTGAATCCTTACTGGCTGGAGGTGGGGGGGTGACAAGTCACTGCACTGAATGATGAGTGACACAAACCCTAGTGACAGCCTTCGTAACCCTCTGTCTGTGGCACTGGCCTACCCATTGCTCCCACAGACCCTGAGGATATTTTGGTTTCACTCCTTCTGACAGTGTCAGGGGATGTGGTTTCCATCTTTCCAGTGATGCCACTCAGGTGAGTATTGTGTCATATGAAAGTTTGCTTGAAGTGTGAACTTTGCAAGTGGTCTCTACTGTGGTTCAGCGGTTAAAGCACTGAAAAAATTGTGATCTGAATGTTTGGCTGCTCAGAACTACTCCTGAAGAGAAGGATGTGGCAGTCTACCTCTGTAAAGATTTACAGTCTTGAAAACCTTATAGGGAAGCCTTGGAAACACAATGAGAAAGTTAAATCTATTCTATGGCAATAGATTTTGGTTTATTGTATACCTATGGAGTAATCCCACCACTCATCTGCCATTTTGTTGTACTATGGTGACTTGTGTGGGACTACGATACTGGGAACTCTACCACTGATATACTAAATATCAGCAGGATCACACAAGGTAGACAGGTTTCAGCTGAGTTTCCAGACTAAGACTACAAAGAAGGAGAAGTAGAAGAATGTTTAGCCACTGAAAATAGCAGTGGAATACTGTCAAAGAACACCAGGATATTGAATATTGAAACATGATGAATAGCACCAGCATATCATCAGATATATTGCCTGAAGATGAGCGACTCAGATTGGAAGACACTCAAAATATAACTGGAGAAGAGCTGCCTCCTGAAAGTAGAATTGATTATTATGACTAGAATGAAGTAAGGAGTCTAAAGCCTTTATTTGTTGATGGGGAATACTCAGATTGAGAAAAAGTTGTAACATTCATTAATAATCAGAACATGGAATGTAGGGAGTATTAATCTCAGAAAATTGGAAGTTGCCCAAAATAAATTGGAATACATAAACATCAATGTCCTAGATGTTAGTAAGCTGAAATGGACTAGTTTTGGTTAGTCATATAGTTTACTGTGTCAGGAATGATTAATAGAAAAGGAATGACATCATAATCATCATCAAAAAGAACATTTGAAGATCTAACTTGAAGTACAATGCTGTCTGTGCTAGGATAATACCCATATGTCTTTGAGGAAGACCAGTTAATACCATCATTATTCAAATTTATACACCAACCACTATAGCCAGTGATAAGCATAGTGGTTACAAATGGGGCTGCTAATCTCACAGTCAACATTTGGAAACTACCAGCTGTTCTGAGGGAGAAAGATAAGGCTTTCTGCTCCTGTAAAGATTTACACCCTCGGAAACCCTGTACAGGGTTGCTATTAGTCAGAACTGACCCCATGGCACATAACTACAACAACAATAACCAATTTCTTCAGTCTGAAATAGATCAAACATGCAATCAAAATGTATATATAAATACTGGTGATTGGAGTACAAAGTTTGGAAATAAAGAAGGATCAGAAGTTGCAAAATATGGTCTGGTGATAGAAATAATACTGATGAAGGTAGAGTTGTACAATGCCAACAACTTACTCAGGAGTGTGGTAGATCCATATGATAAATACTGAACTGCAAAACACAATGTCCCAGTTCTAGCCTGGCAGCCACTCTGCAGGAGAAATATTAGGCTTTCTATTCCTGGAAAGATTTAAAATCTCCATTATACAAGGTCCTTGTGAGTTGGAAGCAACTGCATGACATTTAACAACAACAACAAACCCCCAAACAAATGTCTTATTCAATGTAAAATACATTTTAAACAACACAAAATATGACAATACACACAGACCTCACCAGATGGAATACACAGAAATCAAATTGACTACATCTGTGGAAAGAGACTGTGGCTAAACTCCCTATCATCAGCCAAAGCAAGGCCTGTAGCAAACTCTGGAATAGAATATGAATAGCTTATTTGCAAGTGCAGGCTAAAGCTGAGGAAAATTAAAACAAGTCCTTGAAAGCCAAAATATGATCTTGAACATATTCCACCTGAATTTATAGATCACCTGAAGAACAGGTTTGTTGTGTTAGACACTAAAGACAGAAGACCAGAAAAATTATGGGATGATACCAAGAACATACAGGAAGAAATCAAAAGATCATTAAGGAGACAAGGAAGAAGGGAAAAGACCAAAATGGATGTTAGAAGAGATCTGAAACGTCTAGAGATGATAAGGCAAATAGAAAGAAATGTGGAGGTCAAAGAGCTAAACAAAAATTTCAAAGGGCAGCTCAAGAAGACAAAGTCAAGCATTATAATGAAATGTGCAATGATCTGGAGTTAGAAAACCCAAAGGAAAGATCACACTTAGCATTTCTCAAACAGAAAATACTAAAAAAAATAAAAAAATAAAGACTTGAAAAATTTAAGGATTCCATGTGTAAACAGAATATGGGTAAATAGCAATAATTGTGAGGTTGACCCAGGACTGGGCAGTGTTTCATTCTGTTGTTCATAGGGTCACTATGATTTGGTACCAACTTGATGGCACTTAACAACAACAACAACAATAATGAGTAAATGCTGAATGATGCAGGAAGATTCAAATGAAGATGGAAGAAATACAGAGTCATTGTATGTTCAATCCTTTCAAGAGGTAGCATAATTGTACTGAAGGAAGAAGTTCATGGTGCATTGAATGCATTGGTAAAGTATAAGTCTCTGGGAATTATTGAATGACAAATTGAAATCTTTCAAAACACTGATGCAGCATGGGAGGCACTCACTCATCTATGCCAAGAATTTTGGAAGACAGCTACCTATCATACTGATTGGAAGACACCCATATTTGTATTCATTCCAAAGAGAGGTGATGCAATGGAATGTGGAAATCATTGAAGAATATCTTTAATATCACGTGAAAGTAAAATTGCTAAAAATAATTTTAAAATGGCTGCAACAGTATATTGATAGGGTACTTACTGCAGGAGGTTCAAGTCAGATTCATATGAAGATTTGAAATGATGGATATTGTTGCTGCTTTCATATGGATCTTGGCTGAAAGTAGAGGATACCAGAAAAATGTTTGCCTCTGCTTTATTGACTATGCAAAAGCTTTCAGCAATATGGATCATAACCAGCTATGGATAACACTGCAAAGAATAGAAATCCAGAAACTTGATTGTGCTTGGGAGGAATCTGTGCATAGACCAAGAGGCAGTCATTTGAACTGAACAAGAAGACACAAAATGATTTAAAACCAGGAAATGTGCACATCAGGATTGTATTCTTTTGCCATAGTTATTCAATCTGTATTTTGAGCAAATAATCTGAGAAGCTGGTTTATAAGAAAAATATGGTATCAGGATTTATGGAAGATTAACAACCTGTGGTATGTAGATGATACAACCTTGCTTGCTGAAAGTGAAGAAGACTTAAAATATTTTCTGATGAAGATTAAAGACCACAGCCTTCAATATGGGTTGCACCTTTTTGTAAAGAAAACAAAAATCCTTACCACTGGACCAGTAAATAACATCATGATAAATGGAGAAAAGACTGAAGTTCTCTAAGACTTCATTTTGCTTAGATCCACCATCAACACTCATGGAAGCAGCAGTCAAAAAATCAAAGTATTGTATTAGGCAAGTGTGTTGCACAAGACCTTTTCACAAAGAGTTCAAGAGCAAAGATATCACTGTGAGAACTATGGTGTGCATCACCCAAGCCATGGCAATTTCAGAAGGATAATGTATGCATGTAAAAGTTGGAATATAAATAAGGAAGATTGTAGAAGAATTGATGCATTTGTACAATGGTTTTCGAGAAAATTACTGTGAAATGCTGGTAGAAAAAAATATATCTGTGTGGAAGAAGTACAACCAGAATGCTCCTTAGAAGACAGGATGGTGAGGCTTCTCTTATACTTTGGAAATATTCTCTAGTGGTACCAGTCATTGCTGAAGGATATTGTTATTGGTAACATGGAGATCCAGTGAAAAAGAGGAAAAACCCCAACAAGATGGATTTGCACATGGGAGCAACAGTAGGCTCAAGCATAACAATAATTGTGAGAATGGTGTAGAACTGGATAATGTTTTGTTTTCATGTCCATTGTGATACTATTTCAGAACCAATTTGACACTATTAACAGCAACAACAACAATGGGCAACATATTGAACGATGTAGGAAATATCAAAAGAAGATGAGAATAATATACAGTCACTGTACCTAAGATAAATGGTTGATCAAGAACTGGCAATATTGTCAAATTCTAGGCTGCAATGAATGTATCAGTGAAAAACTAGGCTCTAGAAATTGATATAATATGAATTGAAATCTTTCAGAATGTTGAAGAAATGTTGGAACCTCTCATTTATTTATCCTAGAAATTTGGAAGACAACTACATGGCCAATTAATTGAAAGAGCTCCATATTTGTGACCATTGCAAACAGAGGTGAAACAATGGAATGTGGAAATCATCAAGCAATATCAACAATATCACATGCAATAAAATTTTGCTGAAGATAAATGAAAAATGACTACAGCAGTACACTGAAGTAATTCTAGGCCTATTCAGAAGAGGATGGGTAATGATGGGTGCCATTACTGATGTCAGATGGCACTGGCACAGAGGTGTTTGTAAGGATGTTCCTTGTCAAAAATCACAATCCTGGTATTTTGGTAATGATGAACAAGAAAGCAAAAGTTTATTTATTTATTTTCTAAGGGAAAGGGTATCTATTTCAATTTCCAACAAAAGTATAGTGTCTGTCCTCAATAAATAAGGCAGAATTTTACTATATCCATTAAATACTTCATTATTCATTGCTTTAGTGCTGTAAAAAGGCACTTTAACTGGTAGTGTAATGGTTACAAATTGGGCTGCTAACCTCAAGGTTGGCTATTCCAAACTACCAGCTGTTCCATTGGAGAAAGATGAGGATTTCTGCTCCTGTAAAGATTTACAGCCTTGGAAACCCTGTGCATGGTCACTATGAGTTCGAACAGACTCCACAGTACTTAACAACAACAACAATGTTTAAAAGGATTCCTGAGGTGGAATTAGCACTGGACTACTAATCTCAGGGATTAGCACTAGACTGCTAATCTCAAGGTCAGTAGTTCAAACACACCAGCTGTTTTTTCAGAAACCCTATACAATGTTGCTATTAGTTGGAACTCACTTGAGGACACTTAAAAACAATGACAATGTTAAAAATCTATATCGTTAAATAAATAAAAAAGAAAGTTATTATCTATGTTCTATACCATAATGCCATAATAACTCTACACGTTTAGATTATCTTCATCAAATTCCAGAAAGTTGTTTCATCCTCTTCTGCAATAGAAGTCTATTTCGTAGAGACATACCTTTGCTTGAACAAGGTGCACATGGATTTTGGATTAATACACTTTATTCAATACACTGATGTGTGGTTCTAAAAGATGTGACCATAACTGCAATGACTTAGTGATAACAGACTTTGACCAGGTTTGAATTAATTCATTCAAAGATGAGCATAAATGTAGATGCAAAGCATGTGATTATGTCATGCATGGGCAGGTGCCTGTGAAATCACAAAGCTCTCTAAGGCATACTGAAGGAGAGGTACATCTGTTGCAATGTCTAAGGTTTCTCCAATTACATCTTGGTTAAATGGTCAGTCATTCAGCAAGTATTAATTTAGCATTCACCAGATATCAGGGGAAGAAGAACTAGCTGGCCTTCTTCCAGACCTTTTGCCTAGGCTTATACCCTGTGTGTTTCCCGTATTGTCAGTATCAGCATTTTCCTCAGTCTTGCCAGATGGGCTTGCTGGCCACCCCACTAGATGCTATATTCCCCACAGCATATCCATCTCTAGTTGCAGTGCTAGGTTCAAGTCAAAGGAATATGAAAGGAAAGAAATGGCGTTCAATGCGACATTGATATGGATTCTCACCTCATTTGCATTTAAATTGCATTAAATGGTATTTAAAAGGTATTTAAATCTATTGTGAACTTGTTCCTTTGCTGTAGGAATTTGAACTTTCTAAAATCCTGCTGAAAGTGAAGAACTTAAAGTACTGATGAAGATCAGCCTTCAGCTTTCAGTATGGATTGTGCCTCAATGTAACGAAAACAAAAATCCATACAACCGAAACAATAAATAATATTATAGCAAATGGAGAAAATATTGAAGTTGTCAAAAACTTCATTTTGCCTGGATTCACATTCAGTTTGAGGACTAAGGTGTACCTGACCTAAGCTAGGGTATTTAAAATCATCTCATATGCATGTGAAAGTTGGACAATGAATAAGGAAGACCACTGAAGAATTGATGCATTTGAGTTATGATGTTAGAGAAGAATATTGAGGTACCATGGACTGCCAAAGAAACAGACAGATGTGTGTTGGAAGAAGTACAGCCAGAATGTTTCTTGGAAGCCAGGATGGCCAGACTTCATCTCTCATACTTTGGAAATGTTATCAGGAGAGACTGCAGCCATGATCTCAAGCATAACAATTGTAAAGATGGCACAGGACTGGGCATTGTTTTGTTCCATTGTGCATAGGATCACTATGAATTGTAAATTACTGGACAGAACCTAACAAAATACTGCTAGTTTAGGTTCATGTCCATTTTCTTATATAAATGTTTGTTGTTTTAATGCTACTATATAAACAGTGTAATTATTATTGCAAAAATCACATATAAAAGAGAAAATGGGAAAAAAAAAAAATCACCAGATGTGCCACCTCTAAGAGGTAAGAGCAGTTAAAAATTTGATGAATAACATTCCAATTTTTTCATCATGAAAACCTATGTAAGATAGTCACTAAGATAGTCACTACAGTGTAGCGCTATAGGATCAGCACTGGACTTTGAACCATAAGGTCGGCAGTTCAAACCTACCAGATACTCCTTGGAAACCACATAGAAGTCTCTATGAGATGGAATTGACTTGAAGGCACTTAACAACATCAACAAAATGATCAGTAACCTATTATATGAGGAATGCCACGTTAATAAATATATCTAGACTATAATTCTCTTATCTATTTAATATAATATCCATGCTTGTTCTTTGACAATCTTTATTGCTTACACTTCTCTTAAAACTGAAGTGTACTATTTATTTAGATTATTAGAAACCAGTTACACTTATACTTTGCTAGCTATTGACAATTCATAATCCTGGTTCATATATTAATACACAAAGTGTTGAATTTTATTTGCCAAACTGATCTTGAGTCTAAGTCTTCTGTAACCTATGAGAGGGAAAAAAATATATAGAATTTTACTTTATATGCTAAACCAACTTAATATAATTTTTATATTAAATTGTTATTAATTTATTATGTTTAAACAGTAAAACACAGACCTGTGTTTTCTTTCTGAATTTAAAGTTTGATTTTGTAAGCAACAAGTGGATGTGTCTATAAATGGGCATATTCTGCCCCCAAAGTTCCCAGTTTGTGGACTATTTTTCTGATGTCCAGAGCACTGTAAGCTCCAGGAGACCTTTGACTCTTTGAGAAGTAGATCACTTGTGTTGAGACATGGTGTGCAGCCAGTTCAAATTACCCTGGGCTTACATTTTCTTTTTATTAAGTAGCTGGGATAACTATAAATGACTATTATCTTGTTCTTTAATAAAGCACATTCATTTTAAAATGGGAATACAATTTAACTTTCCAGAAAAAGTATTACTGGTCTGTTCCCAAAGTATTTTTGCTAAAGGATTGAGTGAAAAGAGAGAGAACAGTTTATTTTTGATCTTGTGGAGCTGTTCATATTGAGAAAGTAGACATTCACATTATGGAATTTACTTCTGCTTATGCTAGGATTGGCAAAAATCTTAAGTAAATAGGCAGGTTTCCTGAACTCACATTAGAATCTTCAGATAAATGAGTTTGCCATGTCTCACTACTGCTAAGAAAGCAATCTTTCATTTTAATGTGTGGCTCAGGGTCCCTCAACTGGCATTCTCTTGTGTCCAGAAGATTCTGGAATCAGATCCTGCAGTAATTATCTTCTGGTCAGACTATTTGGTGTCAGATTATTATATTCTGTATAATACAAAGACACATATCATCATCTATATAGTGTGCATTAGGCATGTCACAAAACTATAAAGCCATTAAAACCTTTGCTTACTTCTTGTATGTTATTCTTTTTTTTCAAGTTTTTTTGTGGATTGAGTGAAAGTTTACATGGCAGATCATCAGTTTTACATTCAACAAATCATACACTTTATTTCATTACAATGATTATAATCCCCTCCATATACCATCAGTTAACAGTATTTTTCTCTTTTCACTTTAGCTCTTTAAAAACAAAAAACAAAAACCCATTCAGGCATATATAATAATTTACACCTCTAAAGGGCATATTCTGCAAGTCTCCTTCCTTGCCACCAGCTCTTAGTCCCTTTCTTCCCATGAATCTGGAGTCCTCAGCTGCTCTCCCTCTCCAAATCCCCATCTCTGCCTCTGTCTCTGGTGTTGCTGCTTCTCTGGATAAGGTCCAGAATTTTGCTTGTGCTCCTCTCCCTGGATGGTTGGTTCTCTGTTTCTGGACTGTAACGTTAACCACTCCCCTATTTTTGTTACAAAACTTCTACCTTTACAATTATGACAGTCTCAATTAGTCATGATAACAATTAATCCCTATTGAATCATAAAAATCTTATTCCCATCTCTTTTCACCGGACCCATCTAGACAAGATGAAACCTATTCACTAGAAACACTTTCTTCCCCCACACACTCTTAAAGTAAACTCCCTCTTGAAACCTTGTAAACCAGTCACTTCGTGCCTTTATTACCCCCTCATTTTAGGTAGCTAATGTCTAAGTTGCCTATCCCTATGTAGCTCTGGTAGCGTAGTGGTTACCAACCGCAAGGTCAGCAGTTCGAAACTACCAGCGGCTCCGTGGGAGAAAGATGAGGCTTTCTGCTCCCGTAAAGATTTACAGCCTCAGAAACCCTGTTCAGGGTTGCTATGGGTTGTAACCGACTCGACGGCACTTAACAACAACAACAATATCTACCCTGTATACAGAAGGGATAGCACTGATACTTGATGTGAAGACTCCTTCCATCTCTGTTGGTATTTAGAGTTACTACCTCCATGAGTATAGATCAGGATCATCAAATTGTATCACCTTACCCTTATTTCTTTATAAATTTTTTTTTTTTTTTTTAAATCTTCCTCTAGTTGAGTTCTAAGGAGCTCTGGTAGCATAGTAGTGACGAGTCGGGCTGCCAACCTCAAGGTCAGCAGTTCAAAATTACCAGCGGTTCCTCGGAAGAAAGAAGAGGCATTTTGCTCCCATAAAGATTTACAGCTTCAGAAACTCTGTGCAGGGTCGCTATGAGTCAGAATCGACTCCACGGTACTTATCAACAACAACAAAGTCGAGTTCTGATTATCAAGCCGTGGAGGCTGGGTCAAATGGGTACTGTCTGCATGCTTGGGTGTTCTTGTTCATCTCCCCTCATTTCATATCAACTGGATGCTTCACTCTCAGCTCTAGCCCTCTGTGGCTATCTATGTCCTTGTCCATGGGCTCCAGGTGTCCCCAAGTCTCACCACAATCTAGACCAACCAGCATTTCCTCTTCTCTCTCTCATCTCCAGGTCAACAGAAGCCAATGGACCATGGTTTAACTCAGTCCAATTCTTCATTGCTGCCTTTCCCCCTCTTCCCCTCACCAGTAGACCAATGTGGTTGCCAGCAAGCTTTCATGCCTGTTCATGTGTTTGCTTTGAGGTTCTGTCTTAGAGGGTAATTTGTCCTGAAGGAACTTGATTGTTTGCCTTGATGACTTCCTCCCAAACAGCTTGCTTATTCCTGTAGTAGCCAGTCATGCTGACATTTTTGTTGTGGATTTTTCCTGATGATCTTTCTTTGAAGATACATCTTCTGTCACTCTAGCTGTTCCAGGCTGGTCTGCTTGTCCTTGCTAGTAGGAATGTCCTACCTCAAAAGTTCTATACTCTGCAAAGGCTCTGCAAGAGGCATATTTTACTGGGCAAGTTCTAAATCCCCGTTTTAGGTATTCCAATCAGTTATAGGCTGAAGACACACTTACAAGTTTTCTGTAATCATTGGACATTTCTTTTTATCCCACTCAAGTGTCTATTTTACAATAGTAGGCAAGGGAAACCAATATTCACAAGACAACCAAGCATCTTAGTATTATTTCCCCTCTTTAAACTATGCTTAGATCTCTGTATCACAGAGCCCTGTTGTTCCAAGGTTGAGCATACATCACTATTTACCTCAGTTCCCACTTAGGCTATGCAAACCTGTCTCAGTGCTCCCCTATTTTTTTTGTTCTTACACCTCCTCCCCCTTCTTTTATTGCACTCCCCAACACCTGAACTAAAACCCCCACTGTAACCTCACAGTGTGGTTACTTTATAGTCCATTAACTCTTCCATCCATTTAAGACAATATATTTTATCCTATAATCTACCTGACCTTCTCACCACCTGGTTCTCTGTTTCTCTGTGTTTAGCTTCTTTCACATTGTAATTATTTTGATCATAGATTGACTTCCCAGATCCTCTGTTCTTATAATTTTATTCTGTTCTTTACTCTTCCATTTGTCGATTGATTTCAGGGTGATGCTGCCATGTATGTCGATCTGTGGTTGTTTGTTCTTGTTGGTTCTCAGCCCACAGAACTTCTTTAAAAATGTTTTTCATCACAAGGTTCGCTTTGACAAAATCCCTTAGCTTATGTTTATCCTGGAATGTTTTGATTACACCATTGTATTTGATTGACAACTTTGCTGAGTAGAGGATTCTTGATTGGCAGTTTTTTCTTTCAGGGTTTTATATATCTCTCTCCATTGCCTTTTTGCCTGTATGGTTTCTGTTGAAAGATCTGAGCTTAATATGATTTGCTTGCCTTTATATCTTACACTTCTCTTTTCCCTAGCTGCTTTCAGGATTCTTTCTTATCTTTGATTTTGGAAAACTTGATTATCATATGTCTTGGTGATTTTCTTTTAGGGTCTATCCTTCCTGGCATTCGTTGAGCTTCTTGAATGCTTATCTTTTTGCATTTAATGATGTTAGGGAAATTTTCTTCCAGCAGCTCTTCAACCATCTCCTCTGTGGATTTATGCGATTCTTCCTTTTCCGGAATTCCAATAATGCTTAAGTTATTCCTTTTCGTATTGTCCAACATGAATCTTAGGCTTTCTTCAGATTTCTTAATCCTTTTTTCTGCTTGCTCCTCTATCTTATTAGTGTTGAGAAATTTATCTTCTAGATCACTGGTTCTGGCTTCTATCTCTTCTATTCTACTCCGTTGCCCTTTCAGTTCATTGTCCATTTCTGATATTCTATTATTAATCATTTGGACCTATTTCTGTAGGTTTTGAATTGTTTCCAATGCTGTATTTATCTTATTTTATTGTTTCTGTAGCACTTTCCTGACTTCTTACATATTTTTCTCAACTCGATTTTATAGTGTTTTGATACATTTTATAATCATATTTCTGAATTCCTTCTCAGGCATTTCCAAAGTCTGCCCATCTTCCAGTATGGAGTGTAGGTCTACTTTCAGCTAATTTGCCTCAGTCACTTTATCTCATTTCTGGACATGTGCTGATAGGGTCATCTGTTTCTGTTTTTTGGGCATATTCAGGAGTTAGCTCTGGCCTTAATACTTAATTGGATGTGTATTTTGGTCATTTTTATGCTTCCTGATTGCCTCCAGGTAGATGTGATTAGGAGATGGACTTCCTTTTTCACTCTTCTTCCTGAGAATTTTCAACATGCCACTGTTGGTTGTTATGACCTAAATCAGGATTTAATTTTGAGCCTATTTCTTTTTAAATAGGCCTGTCCTGCTCCACAACCCCTGTTCAGGCCTTTTCCTGAGTGATAAACAGTTCAGGGCCAGCTGTGGCCATTTTGCACTGCTGTTTGGTTTTAAGTGGAAACTGTGCCTTTAAATTTTGAGGAGATCTGTGTGCATGCATAGTAGAGCCCTCTGGGGGTGGTAGTGGTGATGTTTCCACTCTCTTAGGCACCACCTCTAGTCCCCAGAATGGAGGTGCACAGCAAAAGACCAATGAACAGATTAAAAAAAAAAAAAAAAAGAATTCCCACACCTTTATCTCTGTGGTTCTGTAAAGCATCAGTGGCTACTCTGATCTTTCCCCTGCTTGGTGGCTCCGGAAACAGCTGAGCATCTTGGATTAGAAAGCACTGGAATTTTTGTTTCTGCTACAAAGTTCCCTGGCTTTAAGTCTTCCAACCTTCTAAATATTCCTATATATGTGGCTCAGAGTTCTGGGACCATCCCCTGAGCCTGCTTAGTCCGGTATTCTGTGTTGTTGCTGACAGAGCTCCTCACTGTACTTCAATCCTCTCCACCATCTTGTATATTCTTTTTTTTTTCCCAGTTTGTGGTATGCTTTTTCATTTATTTAACTATATGTTTTCAGGTGCAGCCATTTAAAATTTTGAGAATATATAATTTATTATTATTACTTTTTTTTTAATTTGTTAAATGTTTTTTTATTGTGGATTGAGTGAAAGTTTACAGGGCACATCATCAGCTTCACATTCAACCATTCATATAGCTTGTTTCATTACATTGATTATTATCCCCTCCATATATCTTCAGTTAACAGTGTTTCTCTCTATCCTCTTTAGCTTTTTTTTTTGTGTGTGTGTAGGGGTGGGGACTTGCCTTTTTGGAATTTACAGTCTCGGCTTTTAGGGAAGGTTTTTTACATTTGTCTGTGTATATCCAGGTCTCATTTATGAGATTACTAACAAGCATTACTGAATAATCAGATGAGGGACAGTTTGCTATGTCTACTAGGTGGATAAAGTCTGATCCTCAGGGCCTATGGTTTGGACGGTCAACAACACTTGGGCCCATTCTTGTATATTCTTGATGTCACACTATAACTCTTCTTGTCTTTAGTGTCTAGTGTCTAATGCAGCAAATCTGTTCCTCAGATGATCTCTAAATTCACGTGGGATATATTCAACTTTTTTTTTTTTTTGTATGCAAGTAAAATTTTACTGAAAATAATTCAAAGCAGTTGTAGCAGTACATCAACAGGCAGCTGCCAGAAATTCAAACTCATTACCTTCATCAGAGGAATCTTGGCTGAAAGCAAAGAATATCTGAAAGAGTTTTACTTGTTTTTTTTTTTTATAGATTATGCAAAGGCATTTCTGCTGTGTGGATCATAACAAACATGGGTAACATTGTGAAGGATGAGTATTCCATAACACTTAAGCTCATGAGTGTTAAGTACATAGACCAGAGGCAGTCGTTAAAACAGAACAAGGGGATTATATAATGATTTTAAATCAGCAAAGTTGTGCATCAGTGTTGTATCCTTTCACCATACTTACTAAGTCTGTATGCTGAGTAAATAATTCAAGAAGCTGTATTATATGAAGAAGAACATGGCATAAGAATTGGAGGAAGACTCATCAATAATCTGCAGTATGCAGATGACACAACTTTACTTTCTGATGAAAATCAAGGACCTTATACTTCAGTATGGACTGCAACTCAATGTAAAGAAAATGAAAATCATCACAACTGGAAGAGCAAATAACATCTTGATAAATAGAAGATTGCAGTTGTCAAACATTTCATTTTACTTGGATTCACAATCAGTGCTTATGGAAGCATCAGTAAAAAATTCAAAGATGTCTTATTATGGCTTTGTGGACTTGTTTTAATTTTCTTTAGCTTCAGCCTGAATTTGCATATGAGCAATTGATGATTTCTTGCACAGTCTGCTTCTAGTCTTGTTTTGGCTTTTCCACTGTCTCTTTCCACAGATGTGGTCAGTTCGATTTCTGTGTATTCCATCTGGTGATTTTCATGTGTTTTGCCATCTTTTATGTTGTTTAAAAAAGGCATTTGCAACAAAGAAATCATTGGTCTCAAAATTCTGTTGTGTGATCTGATGCATCTGCATCATTTCAAACCCAGGCCATATGTTCCAACTACTGATCCTTCTTCTTTGTTTCAAACCTTTGCATTCCAATCACCACTAATGATCAATACATCTTGATGGCATGTTTGATCAATTTCAGACTGAAGAATTTGGTAGAATTCTTCTATTTCATCCTCACTGGCTTTGCTGGTAGTTGTGTAAATTTGAAAAATAATGGTACTAAATGGTCTGCCTTGTAGGTGTATGGATATTATCACAGACAGTGTTGTACTTCAAGACAGAGTTTGATATGCTCTTTTTGATGATGTATTGATGCTATTCCTTTTTTATTTGTGATTCCCAGTATAGTAAACCATGTGATTGTCAGATTCAAAATGGCCAATACCAGTTCATTTCAGCTCATTAATGCCTAAGATATTAATGTGCATGCACTCCATTTCATTTTTAACAATTTCCAATTTTCCTATATTTGCATTTCGTACATTCCAAGTTCTGATTATTAATGGATGATTACAACTTTTTCTCTTTATTTTGATTTGTGCCCCATTAGCAAATGAAGGTCCCAAGGGTTTTATTCCATTCTTGTCATCATGGTCAACTTTATTTTGATAGTAGTGCTTTTACCCAGTGCCTTTTGAGTGCTTTCCAACCTCATGGGCTATATCTGACAATATTCTTGTGCTCTTAATCATATTTCAATATTTAATAATCTGGTGCTGACAAGGTTCCACTGCTATTCATAAGAATTTCTGTGACTAAATGTTCGGAAAAAATCTGGCTCTCCTGTTTCCTAGTCTGTCTTCATCTGGAAGCTCAGATGAAACCTGTCCACTATGAGTGATCCTGCTAGTATTTTAAATAATTATTGCATAGCTTCCAGAGTCACAGCAACATGCAAGTAAACAAACTGACAGACAAGTGTTTGGTTCTGCTACTAAAACACATATAATTAATATTAAAATAATAATTAACCCTGTAATTACTGATGGTGCTTGTGGTTTGCTGTCAGTTCCAGCTCATAGTGCCCTGTATAGAGTTTCCAAGGCTATAAATCTTTATGGGAGCAGAAAGCCTTACCTTTTTCCCACTGATTGGTTGGTGTATTAGAACATATGACCCTGTGTTAGCAGCCCGAAGCATAACCCATATGTTGTTGCTAAGTACCATTAACTAGGTTCTGATTAAAAATGACTCTGTATAGAGTTTCAAGGAGTGACTGATGGTATCGAACCACCAACCTTGCAGTTAGCAGTCCAATACTTTTCGTACTAAGCCACATTTGTACTAGAGCAGAACATACAGTTTTATATAAATTACAGTTCACCAACAAATATGTATTGAGTGACAGACACAGTGATTAGTTCAAAGTTTGAGAGGAGAACAAGAGACTATTTTTATACATTTACTGTCTTGAGATATAGACCATAGAACTGATCCCAAAATTTCCTCTCATGTATTTACAGCTAGCTGAGTTGAATAATTGCTGTACTAGAGTTTAAAATTTTTCTTCTATTATCATTTAAAAGACTGGAACCCTCAAGCACATTCCAAGTTCTTTCCATTTAGACATATAGGTCCTACTGCCAACCTTCAACTCATAGTTACTCCCATACACAAGTAGAACAAAATGCTGCCCAGTTCTTTGGCCAGTTGAGGACTGGACTATTGTATAGATGATTGATCCATAACAATTTCATTAATTAATATCTTCTTAATCCATTTTAGTCATGAAGCTCTAGTGAAACCTATTCTGCATTATAGTAATATATAAGCCTTCATTGATAAACAGATGGTGACTGTGCATGAAATGTATTGGCAGGGATTGACCCCAACTCTCTTTCATGGAATGTGAAAATTCTACTACAGAACATCTCAGCCTTCAAGTCAATTTTACTAAAGAGTGGAATCTAATAGTGGAGAACAAAGAGCTATAGACACTGAAAAAGGGTAAATTCAGGCTAGGTGTGTTAAAGATGGTCAAATGGCAATTAAATTTTCAACTGCATAAAATATATGCATATATGTAAGTAATTTTTAAAGAATAAATCCAAATCTGCATATTTGTTATTTATTAAAACACCAGAGGAGTAGCGATATATTGGGAGACTAACTAATTTGCTTAGTAGCTTGGTTTGTCCACAAAAAACTTTACACTGAGATAGACTGTATCTATTAAATGCTTTCATATTTAAAAATATTTTTCTTCTTAGGTCTCCTGCTGTCAAATTACATCAAATGATTAGTGAACTTAAAGGCAGGTTTCAAAGACTTATAAACGTTGGCACTAAAGCATTTAATGACTGGCAGATGCTTAAGACTAATGATACTTCAAGCTACGATTTGACAAGTTTAAAACTAAAATGAGCACAGATTATCATCTGGGTTGGGAGAATATTCCCACAGTAATATGAGAGTCATGTTGTCTTTTTTATTTTTTGTGTTTAGTTTATATTTTTAAAACATCTGAAATAGCAGCAGATAAGGAGACATGATGCTGTGTTAATTAGGCTAAACTTGTGTTCCTTTCTGAAATTTCATTCAATTCAAATGAGCTTCCTAAAGAGGTATGAATTTTAAGGTAGATATTCATTTTACAATATTTGAACTCAAGATTTGTTTTTCAAGCTAAGCAACATAAATTATTCCCCAAATAATTTAATACTGTATCAATTGCAAATATAAGAGTAGGGTTAGAGTAGAGTAACATGGGGAGAGAAAAAAAAAAAAAAAAAAGAACATTCACTTAACTCCAACCAGG
The DNA here is from genome assembly GCF_000296735.1 of Chrysochloris asiatica. NCBI lineage: Eukaryota > Metazoa > Chordata > Mammalia > Afrosoricida > Chrysochloridae > Chrysochloris > Chrysochloris asiatica. Next base: position 4,002,480 of record NW_006408707.1, read on the forward strand.
TAACTCAAAGTAGATTTCCCAGACTTGGGTATTTATTAGCAAGTTACATGTAAAGTCAGTTATCAGTGACCTTAATAGTGAAGCCAATTATAATAAGAATTCATTTCCATTGGCAATAATCCCTAACTAACAAGCTAGCTGGACCCAACTCTGCTTTCATTAAGTGACACATTTTAATTATTATTTGAAGAAGACTTATAGAACATAGATATAAGCATAAATATAACTTCTTGCCCTCCAGAATATTACATTTACTCTGAAATGTAAAGTTAGCAAGAGCACACCATCTTCTACTTGCTTATTTAAAGATTACATATTCTTCTATGGGCACAGTAGCCAGTGCAACAGAATTAAATAGTGAGTGCAAATTCAGTTTGTAAAGATTGGCTCTAATTTTTAGGGGTTCATGATTATTCTTGGGAAAACTCTAAAGGTAGTGTACCGGTAACTCAATCAGCATTCCATTTTTCTTCTCTTACATTCTCAGGTTTGATTGATATAAAGTCCACTTCTATAAAGAAGAGCAGAGATGTCAGCTTGAGGACTAGGGTGCGCCTGACCCAGGCCATTGTATTTTCAATAGCCTCATATGGATGTGAAAGCTGGACAGTGAATAAGGAGGATCGTAGAAGAATTGATGCCTTTGAGTTGTGGTGTTGGAGGAGAATACTGAGGGTGCCATGGACTGCCAAAAGAACCAATAGATCTGTTTTGGAAGAAGTGCAGCCAGAGTGCTCCTTGGAGGCCAGGATGGCTAAGCTTCGTCTCTCCTACTTTGGACATATTGTCCGGAGGAAACAGTCGCTGGAGAAGGATGTCATGCTGGGTAGGGTGGAGGGTCAGAGAAAAAGAGGAAGACCCCCAACGAGATGGATCAGCCAGGTGGCATCATTGATGGACTCAAGTGTGGCAGCGGTAGTGAGGTTGGCCCAGGATCGAACATTGTTTCGTTCTGCTGTGCATGGGGTCGCTATGAGCCGGTTCCGACTCGATGGCACCTGACAACAACAACAACAACAACATTCTCAGGTTTGATTGATATAAAGTCCACTTCTATAAACTCCTCTACATTACTTTAGTCTTTCTAGAATAATCAAGAGATTAACATGTATACTAGTTAAGAACATATACTTTTAAGTCAAGCATAGCTAGGTTCAAGTCTTGACTCAGTCTTGTTTTGTGACAGAGGGTAAGTCAGCTAACCTTTCCATAGCTCATTATCTCATGTGTACTAAAGTAATAATTATACTGCATACAGTTTATATGAGAATCAAATGGAATAATATAGATGAAGCATCATTTTATATATAATGAGTACCAAAGAAATGGCAACAAGTTTAATTGTTACAGCTCGTACTGAAATCTCTCTAACTTCCTTTATTTGCTAAATTTTATACCACTTCCTCCAAAATTTTGCTTTCTGTTAATTGGAAAAGAAAAATAATGAATTTGGTGGTCAGAGAATATGGTAAATGTGTGGTGGGCAATTTAACACTTAAGATCCAAAATCATAACGTGTGATTAACTTTGTAAGTAATGAACTCATTATTAGGAAATAAGTTTGGGTATGCACAAAGGTTTTCTGTAAAAATGTTTATTTAAATATGCTTAAAATAGCAATGCTTTGGAAACTGTAGAAGATGTACTTCATTAGATAATCATTAAACAGTTATACACACACAACATACTCTTTAGTAATTAAAATGATATTTGTTGGTATAGCTGTTAGGTGCCATTGAGTCAGTACTAACCCATAATGACCTTATTCACAACAGAATGAAACACTGCCTGATCCTGAGTCAACAGCACAATTGTTGCTATGACTGAGCCCATTATTGCTGCCACTATGACAATTCATTTTTTGGGGGTCTTGGATGAAAGCAGAGAATACCAGAAAGATGTTTACTTATGCTTCATTGACTATGCAAATGTTTTTAATAGTGTAGTTTATGACTAGCTATGGACAACATTGCAAAGAATGAATATTCTGGTACACTTACTTGTACTCATGAAGAACCTGTACATAGACCAGGAGGCAGTTGTTCAAGCAAAACAAGGGAACACTGAATGGTTTACAATTATGAAAGGTGTGCACCAGGGTTGCATTCTTTCACTATACTTATTCAACCTGTATGCTAAGCAAATAATCTGAAAAGCAGGATCATATAAAGAAAAACATGGCATCAAGATTGGAGGAAGACTTATTAACAACCTGCTGTATGCAGTTGACATAATCTAGCTTACTAAAAATGAAGATTTCTTAAAATACGTACTTATGAAGATCAAAGACCACAGTTTTCACTATGGGTTGTAAAGAAAACAAAAATCAATGTAAAGAAAACAAAAATCCTCACCACTGTAACAATAAATAACATCCATATAAATGGAGAAAAGCTTAAAGTTGCCAAAGACTTCATTTTGCTTAGATCAACCATCAACACTCATGGAAGTAGCAGTCAAGAAATCATATGACATATTACATTAGGCAAATCTGCTGCACAAGTTCTCTTTAAAGAACTGAAGAGCACAGATATCAGTTTGACTAATTTGCACCTTCCTCCTGCCATGGTATTTTTGATAACCTCATATGCATGTGAAATTTGGATAGTGAATATGGAAGAGCCTAGAATAATTGATGCAATTGAGTTATGGTTTTTGAGGAGAATGTTCAAACTTCCATGGTTGCCAACTGAACAAACAGATCTGTGTTGGAAGAAGTACAGCCAGAGTGCTCATTCATCTCTCATAATTAAGACGTATTATCAGGACATACCAGTCTCTGGAGAAGGATATCATGCCTGGTCAGTTAAGTGTCAGAGAAAAAGAGGAAGACTCCCAACATGATGGATTGGCACAGTGCCAGTAGCAATGGGCTCAGGCGTAGCAATGATTGTGAGGGTAGTCCAGTACCAGGCAGTGTTTAATTTTGTTGTGCATAGGGTTGCTATTAGTCAGTCCTGACTTGATGGCACCTAACAGCAACAAAGCAGCAGACCATTCAATTTTCTTCATTTTATAGCCTTTATCTGAAATTCTGATTTTTCCATGAACTTCATTTACCTATTTATTTGGGTTATGGGGTAAAATTTGTTTCTAAAAGTAAGTATGGTGACAATAAGAACAGTTGCTTCCCACTGATACACTGTTGTTATTGTTAAGTGCTTTTGAGTCAGTTCCAACTCATGGCAACCCTGTATAGGGTTTCTGAGGAGCAACTGGTGGGTTTGAACCACCAACACGTGATAATCATTTGAGTGATTATAGTAGAGCACAGCACCAGTACTCTACACATAGTATGTATAAAATAATTCTGGCCACAATGACTTTCTCTGATGCTGTCAAGGGCACAATGCCTCATATGGAGTATAAAGAATAGATTTCTGTTATTGTTAGGTGCTGTCAAGTCAGTTCTCACTCATAGCAACTTTGTGCACAAGAGAACAAAACGTCATCACAATAATGATATTCTAGAACCCTTTGATATTTTCACTATTTCAGACTATCTCATTGGGGGTCTTCCTCTTTTTCACTGAACCTCCATTTTACCAAGCATAATGTCCTTTCTAGGGACTGGTCCTTTCTGACAAATGACCAAAGTATGAGATACGAAGTCTTGCTATCCTTGTTTCTAAGGAGCATTTTGACTACTTATTCGAAAACCAAAATATTCATTCTATTTTCAGTCAATTGTTGTTGTTAGGTGCCATCAAGTCGGTACCAACACATAGCGACGCTATGCACAGCAGAATGAAACACTGCCTGATCCTGGGCCAACCTCACTACTGTTGCCACGCTTGAGTCCAACGATGCTGCCACTTGGCCAATCCATCTCATTGGGGGTCTTCCTCTTTTTTTCTGACCCTCCACCTTACCAAACATGATATCCTCCTCCACTGACTGGTCCCTCCTGACAATAGGTCCAAAGTATGAGAAACAAAGTTTGGCCATCTTGGCCTCTAAGGAGCACTCTGGCTGCACTTCTTCCAAAACGGATCTATTGGTTCTTTTGGCAGACGTGGCACTTTCAATATTCTCCTCCAACACCATAACTTAAAAGCATCAATTCTTTTACGGTCTTCCTTATTCACTGCTCAGCTTTGGCATGCATATGAGGTTATTGAAAATACCATGGCTTGGGTCAGATGCACCTTAGTCCTCAAGCTCACATATTTCCTCTTCAACACTATAAAAAGGTCTTGTGCAGCAGATTTGCTTAATGCAATACATCATTTGATTTCTTGACTGCTGCTTACTTGAGTGTTGATAGTTGATCCAAGAAGAATGAAGTCCTTGACAACTTCAATCTTTTCTCCATTGTTAAGAATGTTGTTTATTGGTACAATTGTGAGGATTTTTGTTTTCTTCACATTGAGATGCCATCCATACCATAGGCTGTGCTCTTTGATGTTCATCAGTAAAAGTTTTAAGTCCTCTTCACTTTCAGCAAGCAAGAGTGTATCATCTACATATCTCAGGTTGTTAATGAGTCTTCCTCCAATCCTGATGCGATGTTTTTCTTCATAGAACCCAGCTTCTCGTATTATTTGCTCAGCATACAGGTTGAATAA
>NW_006408707.1:4007662-4009732 GCF_000296735.1 Chrysochloris asiatica
CATATGATACCTCTTGAAACGGTTGAATATTAACCATTTCCTTTTGGTACAGTGACTCTGTGTATTCCTTCCATCTTCTATTAATGCTTTCTGCATCATTCAATAATTTGCCCATAGAATCTTTCAATAACGAAAGTCAAAGCTTGATTTTTTTCTTCAGTTCCCCCAGCTTGAGAAATGGTGAGCGTGTTCTTCCTTTTTGATTTTCTGATTCCAGATTATTGCACATTTTGTTGTAATATTTGGCTTTATCTTCTCGAGTTGATCTTTGAAATTTTCTGTTCAGCTCTTGTACTTCCTCATTTCTTCCATTTGCTTTAGCATCTCTATGTTGGAGAGCAAGTTTCTGACTTCCATTTTGACCTTTTCCTTCGTTCTTGTCTTCTCAATGACTTTTTGTTTTCTTCATGTATGGTGTTCTTTATGTCATCCCACAACTCTTCTGATCTTCAGTCTTTAGTGTTTCATGTATCAAATGTGTTCTTCAGATGACCTCTAAATTCAGGTGGGATATATTCAAGGTCATATTTTGGCTCTATGGACTTGTTTTCATTTTCTTCAGCTTCAGTTTGAATTTGCATATGAGTAATTGTGATCTGTTTCACAGTCTGCCCATGGCCTTGTTTTCACTGATAATATGGAGCTTTCCATGCTCTCTTTCTGCAGAGGTAGTCCATTTGATTTCTATGTATTCCATCTGGTGACGTCCATGTGCATAGTCGTCTGTTGTGCTGTCTGAAGAAGATATTTGAAATGAACAAATCATTGGCTTTTCAGAATTCCATCATGTGATCTCCAGCATCATTTCTATCACCAAGGCCATATTTTCCAACTACTGTTGCTTCCTTTATGCTCACAACCTTAGTATTCCAATCACCAGTTATGATCAATACACCTAGATTTCATGTTTGATTGATTTCAGATTGAAGAAGTTGGTAGAATTGTTCTATTTCATCCTCACTGGCTTTAGTGGTGGGTGCATAAATTTGAATAATAGTGGTATTAATTGGGCTTCCTTGTAGATGCATGGATATTATTTTATTACAGACAGCGTTGTACTTCATGACTGATCTGGATAGGTTCTTTTGACGATGAATGCAACACCATTCTTTAATTTGTCATTGCTGGCATAGTAAGCCATATGGTTTTCAGATTCAACATGGCTAATACCAGTCCATTTCAGCTCACTAATGCCTAAGATATCAATGTTTATGCGTTCCATTTCATTTTTGACAACTTCCAATTTTCCCAGATTCATGCTTTGTACATTCCATGTTCCAATTTTCAGTGGATGTTTACAGTTGTTTCTATTCATTTTGAGTTGTTCCCCATCAGCAAATGAAGGTCCTGAAGGGTTTACTCCCACGAGCTTTACTCTATTCATGCTATGACAGTCAACTCTACTTTGAGGAGGCAACTCTTCCACAGTCGCATTTTGAGTGCCTTCCAACTTGAGGGGCTCATTTTCTGGCATTATATCTGACAGTGTTTCTCTACTATTCATAAGGTTTTCAGTGACTAAAGATTCAGAAGTAGTTTGTCACTCTTTTTTTCTAGTCTGTCTTTGTCTGGAAGCTCATCTGAAACCTGTCCACCATGGATGACCCTTCTGGTATTAAACATATTGGTGGCATAGCTTTCTGAATCACAGCCACTCACAAGCCACCACAGTAAGACATGCTGACAGATGAGTGATGACCATTTGATTTTAAGTGGAAACCATCACTTTCAATTTTGAGGAGATCTCTGTGCCTGTGTAGTAAAACCCTCCAGGGGTGGTGGTGGGGTGTCCATTCATTCATGCATCCCCTCTAGTCACAAGAAGGCAGGGGCGCAGACAGTGAGAGACCAATGAACAGTTACAAAAACTAGAATGTCCACACCTATATCACATCAAGAACATCATACAGGAAGTGAGCAAAAAGTCATTAAGAAGACAAGAAAGAAGGAAAAGGTCAAAATGGATGTCAGAGGAGACTCTGAAACTTGCTCTCCAACGTAGAGAAGCTAAAGCAAGTGGAAAAATTGAAGAAGTGCAAGAGCTGTAAAGAAAATTTCAAAGATCAGCTC
>NW_006408707.1:4011365-4030910 GCF_000296735.1 Chrysochloris asiatica
AAAAAGAGGAAGACCCCTAATGAGATGGATTGGCCAGGTGGCATCATTGATGGACTCAAGTGTGGCGGCGGTAGTGAGGTTGTCCCAGGATTGGACATTGTTTCGTTCTGCTGTGCATGGGGTCGCTATGAGTCGGTTCTGACTCGATGGCACCTGACAACAACAACAACATATCTTCATGGGTTTGTCAGGCGTTCGTGTCTGTTTTAATTTTCCCCCTACTTTGTCTATTCCAAGATGGTGGCTCCAGGAGTTGCTTAACATCTTGAATTAGAAAGCAATGGATTTCTTCATTCTGCAACAAATTCCCCTAGTTGTAAGCCTTCCAATCTTGTAAATATTCCTTTATATGTGATTCAGAGTCCTAGCACCATCCTCTTAGCCTGCTTGGTCCAGTGTTCTGTGTTGTTGGTGACAGAGCTCCTCACTGCATGTCTACCCAATCCACCATCTTAGAAAAGCGTAGTTGTAGTTCATAGTACTTTTAATATTCCTCTCCAAAACCATAATTCAAATACATCTTCTATAATGTTCCTTATTCATTGTCCAACTTTCACATGAATATGAAGCAATTTAAAATAACATAGCTTAAAAAAAAAAAAAACTACAAAAAATCCCCATAATAAACGAAGCACAACCCACAACAAAATGAAATAACATGGCTTTATTCAGATGTTCTTTAGTTCTCAATCTGATATATTTAACATGTGAAAGAGGTCTTTGGTAACAGATTTTCCTAATGTAATATCATTTGATTTCTCTTGACTATTGCATCCATGTGTGCTGATTGTGGATCCAAGCAATATGAAGTTTTTGACAACTTCAATATTTTCTCCATTTATCACAATGTTATTTATTGATACCGCTATGAGGATTTTTGTTTTCTTTATACTGCGGTGCAATACAAAGTTTATATTCTTTCATTTTCATTTGGAAGTATTTTATGTCCTCTTCACTTTCATAAAGTAATTTTGTATTAGCTGCATAATTGTTGCTGTTTTTGTTAAGTGCTGTCAAGTCGGTTCCGACCCATAGCGACCCTGTACAGGGTTTCCGAGGGTGTAAATCTTTACAGGAGTAGAAAGCCTCATCTTTCTCCTGCGGAGCGGCTGGTAGTTTCGAACCGCTGACCTTTAGGTTCGCAGCCCAATTCGTAACCACTATGATACCAGAGCTCCTTAGCTGCATAATATATGTTGTTAATAAGTCTTCTTTCAATCCTCTTGCCACATTATTCTTTATATAATTCATCTTCTTGTATTACTTGCTCAGCATAGAGATTAAATAAGTATTTTGAAAGAATACAACTCTGGAGCACACCTTTCCTGATTTTAAACCATTCAGCATCCCCTTGGACTGTTCTGGCAACTGTGTTTTGGTCTATATAGTTTCCTCATGAACACAACTAAGTGTTCTGGGATACCCATTCTTCATAATGTTATCTATAGTTTGTCATGATCTACACAGTCAAAAGTCTTTGCATTGTCAATAAAGTACATCCAAACATCTTTCTGGTATTCTCTGTTTTCAGTCAACATCCATTTAACATTAATGATATCCCGAGTTTCACACCCTCTTTAAAACCAGCTTTAACTTTCTGGCACTTCTTTATTGATGTCTTCTTGCAACTGTTTTTTAATTTTCTTCTTCAAAATTTTATTTGCATGTGATATTAGTTATATTGCTTAATGATTGCCCCATCTGTTGGGTCATCTCTCTTTGGAATGGGTACAAATATGTATCTTTTCCAATTGTTGGCCTTGTAGCTGTCTTCCAAATTTGTTGGCATAGATGAATGAGCGCCTCTGGTGCTAGATCACATTCCTAAAAGATTTTAATTTGTATTCCATCAATACCTGAAGCTTTGTTTTTCTTCAATGCCTTCAGTGTAGCTTGGACTCCTTCCTTCCATACCACCAGTTCTTGATCATTTGTTATCTCTTGAAATGGTTCCATATTGACTATTTCTTTTCCGGTACAATGACTCTTGTTTATTCTTTCCATTCTATTTTGATGCTTTCTGCATCATTCAACATTTTGCCCATTGTTGTTGTTGCTGTTGCTACATAGTATTGAGTCAGTTTTGACTCATAATGACCCTATGCATAACCAAACAGAACACTGCCTGATCCTGTGGAAGCCTCATAATTGTTATGCTTGAGACCATTGCTGTTGCTACTGTGCCAGTCAATCTCTTTGGTTGCCTTACTCTTTTTACTGACCTGCACTTTGTTGTTGTTGTTGTTGTTAAGTGCCATCTAGTTGGATCTGAATCATAGTGACCCTGCAGAGCATTTCTGAGGAGCAGTTGATGAATTTGAACCACCAGCCTTGATGTCCAAATTGGTCTTTTGGTCAAGTGCTTGTCCTACAGTGCCATACCAGGACTCTAAGCATTTAGCAAATATTATGTCCTTCTCCAGCGACTGGTCGCTCCTGATAATATGTCTGAAATGTGAGAGATGAAGTTTCACTATCCTGGATTCTAGGGAGAATTCTGGTTGTACTTCTATTAACACAGATTTATATGTACATCTGGCATTCCATGGGACTTTTAATATTCTTCTCCAACACCGTAACTCTTCTCTGTTCTTCCTTATTCACTGTTCAACTTCAACTTAGTCCTTAAACATATCTTTATTCTTGAATACTGTAAAAGGTCTTGTGCAGACGGTTTGCCTAATGCAACACATCTTTTGATTTCTTGACTTCTGTTTCCATGAGTGATTACTACGGATCCGAGCAAAATGATATCTTTAACAACTTTAATCTTTTTTTCTGCTTATCATGATGTTATTTATTGTTCCCATTGTGAGGATTTTTTTTTTTTAACTGAGATGTAATTCATACTGAAGCCTGTGGCCTTTGATCTAATCAGTGAATGTTTTAAGTACTCTCTGTTTACAGTTGTTGTTGTTATTGTTAAGTGCCTTTAAAGGAGGTTTTTCTCATCTCCATATCACAGATATTAATGATTTATCCTCCAATCTTGATGCTGTGATCTTTTTCACATAATGCATTTTCTCAGATAATTTCCTCGACATAAAGATTGAATAAGTATAGTGAAAGAATACAACTTTGGTTCACACCTTTTCTGATTTCAATATGTCCTTGTTTTATTGTAACCACTGCCATTTGATCTATGACAGGTTTCACATGAGCACAGTCAAGTGTTCTGGAATACACAATGTTCACAGTGATATTTAAAGTTTGTCATGGTCCACATTATAAAGTCTTTGCATAGTCTATAAAGAACAAGTAAATATCTTTCTGATATTTACTGTTTTCTGCCATGAGATAACTGATATCAACAATGGTATTCCTAGTTCCATGTCTTCTTCTGAATCTGACTTGAATTTCTGGCCGGTATCTATCGAGTACTGTTACAACCATTTTTTTAATCATCTTCAGCAAAATTGTACTTGCAAGTAATTATAATTATATTTTTTGATGATTTCCACCATTTGTTGGGTCACCTCTATTTGGAATGAGCACAGATATGAATCTCTTACAATCAGTTGGCCACATTTCTAGGCATAGATGAGTGAGCGTTTCCAGTGCTGCACCAATGTGTTGAAAATTTCAATTTGTATTCCATCTATTCCTGGTGCCTTGGTTTTCACAAATGCCTTCAGTGTAGAATGCACTTCTTCCTTTAGTATCATCAATTCTTGACCATGTGCTCCATCTTGAAATGGTTGAACATCAACCATGTCTATTCCTTCCATCTTCTTCTTCTTCTTCTTTTTTTTTTTTTTTTTAAGTTTTTATTGTGAATTATGTGGGTATACATGGGAGAATGTCAGTTTTACATTAATCCTATCATATTTCGTTTCACTGCATTGATTACAATCCCCTCCATGCACCATCAAACAACCAAAGGGTACACCCAGCAAGCCTGCCTCCTGGCCATCAGCACACAGCCCCTCTCCCTCTCTAAGTCCAGTGTCCCCAGCTGATCCATCTGTCCACATCATTGTTTCTGTCTCCATTTCTGGCATCACTGCTTCCTTGAGTAGGGTCCCGCACTCTGATATTCTCACTTGATGGTCTCAGGAACCTCGGCTCCTGGACTGCAATATCAATCAATCCCCTTCTTTTGTTACAAACATCTACCTTTACATTTCTGATCCTCACAGTCAGTCTTGGTAGCATTTATTCACTATTGTACCACAAGAGATTATTTTTTTTTTAAATAACAAAAACACCCTTTTTATTGTGATTTGTCTCAAAGTTTATAAAGCAAATTCTTTTTCCATTAAAATTTTATATATTAATTTTGATGCAGGACATTGACTGCAATCTTTACAATGTTACAACACTTTCTCCCTGTGCTTACCATTTCCATTCATCCTCTTTTTTCTATTCCTTTCTGCCTCTGAGCTTTGTCCCTGGGCAAATGCTACCCTTTTGATCTTGCATTATTTATTGTTCTAAGCACTGCAGTCTTGGTGTTTTGTCAACCGTATAGGCCCATTTATTGTTTGGCTGGAATTTAAGCTATTAAATGAGTTCAGTTCTAAGCTCGAAGAGTTATTAATAGCCACAGTCTTGATGGTTCCACCAGTCAATATCAAGGCAGTAACCCTGATCTTTTATATGGGTTTGAATTAATTCCATATTTTTATCACACTTTATTCAGGACTACTTATTGTGATCCCTTTCAGAGTTGTCAGTAGTGGTAGCCTGGGCACCATCTGGTTGTATTGGTCCTAAGATTATGAAGGATGGGACTCACATTGTATTAATTCTTTGGACCAATTGTTTACTTACATCTTTAATTTTCATTACTCACTTTTACTCTCGGTGGGGGGAAGCAGTAGTTGCTAAAACTTAGATGGCTACTCAAGAGCTTTTAAGACCCCACTTGCTACTCAGCAAAGTAGAATGTAGAACATTGTCTTTGTGGACTATGCTATGCTAATTTCCCTTGATGCCCTCCAAGATATCTTGAGCTCCCTATCCCAGTGACTCCTTTCCTTTAATCACTGCATCCTCTAATATATAGAAACGGGTTTTAAAAAGGATCTTATGGCAAGGTGTATATCTTTGCAAGCTTGTATCAATTTTGTTTGGAATATTTCACCTGGTTATATAGGGACACATGGTAAGAAGTGTTTCAGTTTTGTCCAAATCTTACCCTTTCCTTAAGAACTGTTTTTAACCCCCTCCCCTTAGTATCTTTTTCCTTATTAGCAACATCCTCTCTTTTAAAATTTGTATTTGAGTATCATCTGCCTGTTCACTTGACCCTGAGTGCCACCTGTTCTATTTTTCCAGCTGTCCTCTCTTTTGTGCTTATCTCTTGTCTGCAATTGAACAGTAAGGTTACAAGGGCAGGAATTTCCTAATGCTCTTTTTTCTGCTTATGCTTTTATTACAATTTTTCTACTTGCTACTCTGTGCCATAAAGTTGGTTCTGATCCATATTGACCCTGTAAATATTTTTGAAACTATAAATCTTTTACGGGGGCGGAAACTTCATTTTTTCCCCCTCAGAGTGGCTGGTGGATTTAAACGGCTGACCTTATGGTTAGTAGCCCAATGTGTGACCCACTCCGCTACCAAAGTGCTTCATATGTATTTCCCAATAATGGCTAGACAGACATAGTGCGTGTGTTAAGTCTGAAAGAGAGCCTCCATTATCGCCAGTGCCCTGAAATGCCTATAGGAACATTGATGAAATATTCTCTTGCAAGGCCTGATTGAAATATGTGAACACTTGTACTGACCTATAAACCATCATCAGTACAAGGATATAGATAAGAGCCTCTGGCCCTATTTATGCTGTAGTTTGAATAATATTCATACACAGTTGAAATTCAGGGCACCTGAAAATGGCCATACTCAAAATATGTTCTGCGATGTCCAATAGCATCAGCATCACCTAGGAGCTTCATAGAAAAAAAAAAAAAAATGCGAATTAGACTGTGAAGTTCCAGTTGTTGTTATGTGCCTTGTATTGGGTAAGCAAAACATTTCAAATTAAAAATTATCTGTTAAAATTAATTAAATGTCTTCATTTATTCTTTTTAACATCAATATATTTTTTAAATTTTATAGTGATTTCCAAGAGAAAGATGAAACTAGGAACTTTTCTTCAACTTAAGAGAAACTGGTTTTGAAGTTGTTACCTAAAGAATCTCCCACATGAACAGTTCATTATTAAAAATATTATTCAAAAACATTTAGAAATTTCCTCAAAAAAAGTTGATTTGTCATAGAGAAACATTTCTAGTAGAAATTTGAAGTTAAATTTTAGTGTCTTGAAAATAATAATAATAAAATAGTGCCATCAAATCAAATAATATTTAAACTCCTTATTAGAGTACAACTTAAATTTATCATGCCTGCCTTCTATAAGACTGCATTTTAATGAAAAATTGTCAAGGGCATTTTAACTGAAGGACAATGTTCTTAAAATATTTGAATACTACTTATAGAAAATTAATATTGTAGGGCCAGGATGCTGAGCATGTTCTTCTTTTCTGGTTTTCTGACTCCAGATCTTTGCACATATTGTTGTAACATTTGGCTTTGTCTTCTCGAGCTAACCTTTGAAATTTTCTGTTCAGCTCTTTTATCTCCACATTTCTTCCACTTGATTTAGCATTTCTATTCTGGAGAGTAAGTTTCAGTGTCTTTTCAAACATCCATTTTTATTTTTTCTTTCTTTCTTGTCTTCTTAATGATTTTTTGCTGTCTTCCTTTAAGATGTTCTTGATGTCATTCCATAACTCTTCTGGTCTTCAGTGTTTCATGTATCAAATCTGTTCTTTAGATGACCTCTAAATTCAGTTGGGATATAGTCAAGGTCTTAGTTTGGCTCTCATGGACTTGTTTCCATTTTCTTTAGCTTCAGTTTGAATTTGAATATGAGCAATTGATGGTCTGTCCCCCTATCTGCCCCTGGCTTTGTTTTGACTGATGATATAGAGCTTTTCCATTATCTCTTTCTGCAGATATAGTCAATTTGATTTCTGTATTTTCCATCTGGTGATGTCCATGTGTATAGTCATCTCTCATGCTGTCTAAAGAAGGTATTTGAAATGAACAAATCATTGATTTTGCAGAATTCTATCATGTGATCCCCAGCATCATTTCTATCACAAAGGCCATATTTTTCAACTACTGACCTTTCCTTTTTGTTCCCAACCTTTGCATTCCAATCACCAGTAATGATCAATACATCTTGATTGCATGTTTGATCAATTTCAGATTGAAGAAGTTGGTAAAATTGTTCTATTTCATCCTCACTGGCTTTAGTGGTTGGTGTGTAAATTTGAATAATAGTGGTATTAACTGGTCTTCCTATAGGTGCATGGATATTATCCTATCACAGATAGCATTGTACTTCATGACAGATCTGGATATATTCTTTTTGACAACCAGTGCAACACCATTCCTCTTCAATTTGTTATTCCCGGCATAGTAAATCATGTGGTTGTCAGATTTAAAATGGCCAATACCAGTCCTTTTCAGTGAAGATATTGATGTTTATGTGTTCCATTTTATTTTTGACAATTTCCAACTTTCCTAGATTCATACATAATATATTCCATGTTGTGAATATTAATGGATATTTACAGCTGTTTCTCTTCATTTTGAGTTGTACCCCATCAGCAAATGGAGGTCCCATGGGCTTTACTCCCATGGGCTTAACTCCATTCATGTCATCATGGTCAACTTTACTTTGAGGAGGTAGCTCTTCCCCAGTGGTATTTTGAGTGCCTTCCATCCTGAGGGGCTCATTTTCCAGCACTACATCTAACAGTGTTTCTCTGCCATTCATAAGGCTCTCAGTGACTAAATATTCAGAAGTAGTTCATCACTCTTTCTCCTAGGCTGTCTTTGTCTTGAAGCTCATCTGAAACCTGTCCATCATGGGTGAGCCTGCTGGTATTTAAAATGTTCATGGCATAGCTTCCAGAATCACAGCAACTTACAAGCTACCACAGTACAGCAAACTGACAGATGAGTGGTGGTAAGCTAGGGGGATTTGAAGAAAAAAATTCAAGCCTCAACTTTTGTTATTGAAGGATGCATAAAGCATCTAAAGAAGATGGAAGGAATACAAAGAGTCACTATACCAAAAGGAAATGGTTGATGTTCAAACATTTCAAGAGCCAATAATATCGAAGGAGGAAGTCCAAGGTGCAGTGAAGGAATTGGCAAAAAACAAGGTACCAGGAATTGATGGAATAAAAATTGAAATCTTTCAAGAAAGTGAGGCAGCAATGGATGCTCATCTATGCCAAGAAATTAAGAAGACAACTATCTGGCCCACTGATTGGAAGAGATCAGTATTTGTGCTCATTCCAAAGAGAGGTGACCCAACAGAATGTAGAAATCATCAGACAATATCTTTGATATCCCATTTGAGTAAAGTTTTACTAACATTGCTAGAGAACTTCCTGTGGTTCAAGCCAGAAGAGGACGTGGAATGAGGGATATCATTGTTGATGTCTGATGGATCTTGGCTGAAAGCAGAGAATATCAGAAAAATGTTTACCTGTGCTTTATTAACTATGCAAATGCTTTTGATTGCGTGGATCATGACAAACTATGGACAACGTTGTGAAGTATGAGTATTCCAGAACACTTAAAAGACTGAAAAAAAGCAACAACAAAAACAAGACTGATACTGCAATATCTATTCACAGAAAAGAGAGAGTAGGGAGAGAAGAAGAAGAAGGAAGAAAATAAATAAATTAAAAAAAAATTATTATTATTATTATTTTTTTAATTAAAAAAACAAACAAACCTGTAGCCTAATATGAGGTCTCTTTCCCTCCCTACAGCCCTCTCCTTCTCTTTCCTGTGTTAAAAAACAAAACAAAAAGCAAACAAGAAAAGTTCAAGGCCTGCTCTTGGTCTGAGTATCTGTTGGCCGTTTGGTTTTAAGTGGATACTGTCTCTTTAAATTTCTAGGAGAGCTATGCACATGCGTAGTAGAACCCTACAAGGGTGGGGCTGGAGTATCCACTAGCTCAGGCACCCCTATAGTTTCCAGAATGGAGGTACACAGACAGCACGGGACCAACGAAAAGATACCAAAAAAAGAAACAAAAAGAATGCCCACACCTCTATCTCTGCAGCTCTGTCAGGCGTCTGTGACTGATCTGATCCTTTCCCCTCTTGGCCCCACACAAAATGGCGGCTCCTGGAGCAGATGAGTGTCCTGAACCAGGAAGCAATGGATTTCTTGCTTCTGCCACAAACTCCCCAGCTGTAAGTCTTCTAACCTTCTAAATATTCCTTTGTATGTGGTTCAGAGTACTGGGACCATTCCCTGAGCCTTCTTGTTCCATATTCTGTGTTGTTCTCGGCAGAGCTCATCACTACACTTCCACCTGATCCGCCATCTTTTTCGGAAGCCCTAACCATTTCCTTTGGTACAGTGACTCTGTGTATTCCTTCTATCTTCTCTTGATGCTTTCTGCATCATTCAATAATTTGTCCAGAGAATTTTTCAATAATGAAATTTGAGGCTTGAATATTTTCTTCAGTTCCCCCAGCTTGAGAAATATTGAGTGTGTTCTTCCTTTTTGGTTTTCTGATTCCAAATCTTTGCATGTTTTATTAAAATATTTGGCTTTATCTACACGAGCTGATGTTTGAAATTTTCTGTTCAGCTATTCAACCTCCTCATTTCTTCCATTTGTTTTAGCATCTCTATGCTGAGCAATACATCTTGATGGCATGTTTGATCGATTTCAGATTGAAGAAATTAATAGAATTCTTCTATTTCATACTCACTGGCTTTAGTGGTTGGTGTATAAATTTGAATAATAGTTGTATTAACTGGGCTTCCCTGTAGGGAAGGAAAACATTAGAGAGATGAAAACACCACCTTCAAATGTGTACAGACCTAGATGAAGGATATGTCAATAAATAATAGCTTTATATTTAAAGAGTTACGTTGTTAGAGAAGATTATTAAAAGTAGTATGAAGCACAAACAAACTTATGTTGGAAGATGATGTGTTTGTCTCATATTTCTTACTTATTATCAAGAGCTACCAGTTCCTGGAGAGGGACATCATGCTTGATAAAGAGGGGGAAGAATGAAAAAGAGGTAGACTTCCAACGAGATGAATTGGCACAGTGGCAGCAGCAATGGACTCACGTATAGCAGCAATTGTGAGGATGGCACAGGAATGCACAGTGTTTTGTTCTGTTGTAAATAGGTTTACTACTGGTCATAACAGACTTTATGCCACCTAACAAGAACAACATATTTAAATAGTTTTGCCTAATAAATTATTTTACAACAAAACTTTTATTTACTTTCATATTCAACCAATACGTTTCTTCTTTTTCTTTATCTTCTAAAGAAACTAGAGGAGTTTTGATGAGGCCAGCAGTTGAGACTTACCAGACACTCACATCTCAGAAACTTTGTACAGGATTGCTACATCCAAGCACACTCTATGACACTTAACATAAACAATGAAAGATCGTTCTTTCAGTCCAAATATTTGCCACTAGACAAAACCTGAATGTTGTCTACTTGGCCAAATCCCCTTTATCTATCTCATCTGGCATTACTGAATTGAAGGGCAACTTTTCCTACCCTGGTGCTTTATCTTCTGAAACAGTACTTCTTCCCTGAAGTTGTTGGAGGTCCACATTTGGGATCACTGAGTGTAGATTTTTCTGTTTCTTGGTTGTATTTAATTTATCTTATATATGGGGATTTTAGTCTCTGTACAAATGTGTAAGGAGGTAAGTACAAATCTGTTCTTTTGCCACCTTAAAATTGAATATTTGTTATTTTTAGAGCTTATTTTCATATGAGTTTTCTGAAACAAATGGGGTAGTGTGAAAATGTAAATGTCCTGTATTTTTCTTTCTTTCTTTCTTTTTTTAAAAGCTTTTATTGTGAATTGAATGATAGTTTACATGGAAGAACATCAGATTTGCACTCATCCTATTGCGTTTCATTTACTTCAATGATTACAATCTCACCCATACATCACAATTCAACAATGTTTGCTTCTATTCCCTCTGTTTTTTGTTTGTCTTTTGATGTACACAGAAACACTTAGTAATATATAATCATTTAACCAACCAAGCCTACCTCCTGACCACTAGCACACAGCCATTCTCTTTCCATGAGTCTAGAGTCCTCAGCTGCTCTATCTCTCTATGTGATCATTTCTGCCTCCATCTTTGGTGTTGCTGCTTCTCTGGACAGGTTCCCACATTCCACTCATGCTCTTCTCTGTTGATGGTCCTAGGGTCCTCTGTTCCTGGAATATTATATTAACTACTCCTCCATTTTTGTTACAAAACTTTTACCTTTACAGTTGTGACAATCGCAGTTAGTCATGATAACAATTATTCACTATTGAACCATAATAATCTTATCCACATCTCCTTTTACCAGACCCACTTAGACAAACTGTTCATGTCCTACATTTTTCTTAAGGCTAAACACATTCAATAATATAACAAATAATATTAACTGTAATACAGCTCTGGTATGGTACTGTAGGAGAAGCACTGGACTGAAAGGTCAGTTTGAACGACAAGGTTGAAAGTTCAAACCCACCAGCTGCTCTTTGGAAAAAGGGACACTATGAGTCAGAAGCGACTTGATGGCACTTAACAACAATTATGTACTAATTTAGAGAGTGTGACATTCTTACTTAATGTAATCATTATAATGATTTTGCTTTTTGTTGTTGTTGTTGGGATTGGGATTTAAATATGTTTGATATTAATTAATTATACTCTTTTCCATATCTTGCTTGTATAAATCCCCATTATCTATGGAAAGTGTTGTATTATCAAAGCATCTTAAAGTAAGTTGCTCTAGGAAACCAATCATAGGAATAAAGAGCTCTGAGGACATACTAAAAAGCATATTGAAAACAGAATGAAGAGTTTTAAAAACAATGGCATGACACAAACCATATGAATTAAAAATTTT
Source organism: Chrysochloris asiatica (assembly GCF_000296735.1). NCBI lineage: Eukaryota > Metazoa > Chordata > Mammalia > Afrosoricida > Chrysochloridae > Chrysochloris > Chrysochloris asiatica. The sequence continues at coordinate 4,023,303 of NW_006408707.1, forward strand.
GATAATCTAAGAAAAACGTCTATTTAGAAATTTTAGTTGGTATTTAAGGCAACTATAATTACAGTAGAATTACTTCTCATCTCTGTATACTTTGTTATTATTGTATGCCATCGAGTTGGCTCTAACTCACAGTCACCCTGTATTGGGTTTCTGAGAGCAGCTAGTAGGTTTGAACAGTTGATCTTAAAATTAGCAATCCAGTACTTATCCTGCAGTGCCATATAATTCACAAAATTTTACTAATTCACTCTTATTTATGTACTGTTAGTATTTTAAGTATGAAATACTTGTATTCAGTAACTGTTCCCATTTTATATTGTTTGGGACTTGTATTGGGTTTATTCATTTTCTATCCCAACACATGATCAATTTTTGTCTATTTGATGAACAAAGTTTTTGAGGCTGTATTGCCTAATTATTTGAACATGAATATAAAATATTAAATTATTTTATTCACTAGCCCTAATGGCACAGAGGAGTCCCGATACAGCACTGTGAGTTAATGCCCTGGAATGCAATGTCAGTTTGAACCATAAGGTCAGTGGCTCAAGCTCACTAGCCCTTCCTCAGAAGCCCTATACAGGATCACTATGAGTTGGAACAGACTTGATGGCACTTAACAATAGCAATGGCACAGATGCAGCAGCACTGGACACACGCATAACACTAATTGTGAGAATGGCACAGAATTGGGGGGAGTGTCACTCTATTGTACACAGAGTTGCTATGGGTCAGAACTAACTAGACAGCACCTGGCAACAATTCTGTGCATTAACATAAATAGTATGTATTCACTAAGTATTATGAATAAATGACTAAACATTTATTTCCTTCCCAATTTAAAAGATATATTGCTAAATATAGGTTAAAGTAAATGTGATAGTTGTTTAATGCTTTGATTATAGGGAAAAAATTGATGCCACACTTTAGAAGTGTTATTTGATAAACTGATTCAAATATAGAGTAGATGTGAAAACAGTCATATGGATTCAAAAGTGGCTTCAAGACCATAAATAAAGCATAAGAATGAAGTGGCAATGAAGCAAACTGTAGGAGGTGTTTAGGGGAGTGCAACAAGAGCTGGTGTTAGGGATGATCATTTTTAACATTTATCATTTATTAATGATTCAAAAAGAATCTGTGAATAGCACATTGGGGGACTTTACAGTCTGTACTAAACTGGGAGGTGCAATGGAAAATAAGAACTATAATTGACCTAACAAAAGCATAATGATTACAGCAAATTTTAGCATTGTTTTAAGGAGTATATGTTGGAAATAATAAAGAATACAGCATTTTTATAAGCAAAACACTGAAGAATGACCATTGAATTGTGGAAAGACAGATGGTGTTTAATATTTCTAAGGTGAGGGCTCAGTGGTTTTTATGGTGACAGTCCTGTGCTTCTGTTTGTTTGAATTTTGTCTCCAGCTGCCCCCTTGATTATCATATATCTAGCTTCATATTTTTTTTAAAACAACCAGCCAATCACACATACAAAAAAAGGATAACAAGATTTTTGTAAAAAATATGTCTTTAGGTATTTCTAGAACAATGGCTAAAGACACAAGCTCTAGAGTTTGACTTTTGGTACCAAGACGTACTGTGGCATTTAGGTCAAGTTATTGATTTCTCTGTGCCACAATTTGTTCATATTTACAATGACATACTAATAATGTCAATGAGATTTTTGTGAATATATTTGAAGTGCCTGGTACCTAAAAATGCTACATATACATATATTTTTCTAATGTAACTAATATTAATTTTATCATTATTCTGTGCATGCCTTATGAATACTAATTGAACAAAAAAATGTGTTGGGAGAAATATCTAAAAATAAGTGGTGTTGCAATATTGGTTTTCAAGACTTTGATGTTCTTCCTTAATGCGAGACTTTCCTGGACACTCTCTTTACTGAGATTCCAAAATTATGTACATATAAGTACTATTCTTTGTTGGCTTAATTTTTTATTTTTAATTGTATTATTTTATACTTCCAGTTATCTTTCTTAATTAGACAAAACTCTTATAAGTAGATAAAAACTATCATCTAAGTAGTTATTGAGTCATGCTCCAAGGCTAAGTGTTAGAGCATTTATATTTTCAATAACCATATGCTTGTGAAAGCTGGACAGTAAATAAGGAAGACTGTAGAAGAATTGATGCCTTTGAGTTTTGGTGTTGGAGGAGAATATTGAAAGTGCCGTGGGCTGCCAAAAGAACCAACAGATCCGTTTTGGAAGAAGTGCAGCCAAAGTGCTCCTTGGAGGCCAGGATGGCCAAGTTTCATCTCTCATCCTTTGGACATATTGTCAAGAGGGACCAGTCTCTGGAGAAGGATATCATGTTTGGTAAGATGGAGGCTCAGTGAAAAAGAGGCAGATCCCCAGCAACATGGATTGGCAAAGTGGCAGCATCAATGACTTCAAGAGTGGCAACAGTTGTGAGGTTGGCCCAGGACTGGGCAATGTTTCGTTCTGTTTTGCATAGGTTTGCAATGAGTCGATACCGATTCGATGGCACCTAACAACAACAACAACCTTACAGGGCAGCATTTAATGCATCATCTGTCAGACAAATAAGTACCCTGGGAACATGGTATTGGATTGGGAAGAAAAAGAAGTTTCTTTCTGGAGGAGCATTTAGAAGGGGGAAACAATGAATGACTTACTCTAGTAATGATCATAATGTAGCTCAGTGAAATCAGGGGGAAAAAAGTCACATCTAAATAAATAAATATTAATACATTTTTATCTGTTTAAACCCTTGTCAAATAACAGCAGGAAAAAGTGATAAGGTGACTTAAATCTTATATTACATTTTTAGGTAGTAATGGTCATTTTCTTTATCTTAAAGACAACTGAAGGCTTTCATGAAGTTGATAAAACAATGTCAATAAAAGGAAACGTATTATTTTTTCTCCTTGTGATACTAATGAGAAATGTTCCATTTTTTTTTTTAGCCACCAAGGATCAAAAGGCCTAGAAATAAGCAACTAATGTTGATTGAAGAAATAGATGATGAATTTATACACAGAAAGCTTTTCAATGAATGAGGAATGAAGAACACGGAAATGGTCTAGGCTGGCTGTGTAACACTGATGTGGGTGCAGAAGCGTTTAACTTAGGGTTGAAGGCCATATCAGGAATAAACCAAATGTGGTTGGGTTATCAAGAACAACTTCTTGACCGTAAGAAATATTTGGTACTGGAAATAATTTCCCTAAGAAATTTGAGGCAGCTTTGGGATATTGCTGTTATTGTTAAGTGCTGTTGAGTTGGTTCTGACCCATTATGACTTTCTATAGGGTTTCCAAGGAGCAGTTGGTTGGTTTGAACCACCGACCTTGCTATTCAAACTGACCTTATGGTCCAGTGCATTATCCTGCATAGAGGGATGCTTCCTCTACCTAAACTGAGCACAGCAAAAGCAGTAATACAAGGGAAGGGAGGCTCTAATATTACTTTTTGGTGTGTGTAGAAGGGGGCTAAGGGGAGGTGGGGAGATAGTAACACACATTACCATTAAATTGGAAGAGTGAGTTGCCTTTTATGTATTTTTGGTCTAACTTGACTGTACTTTAGCAAACTAGAAAAAAAAAAAAGATATAACTGTATTGCCAATCCCTATCTGGTGTTGCAAATATTTGGATTTCATGTGTTCCATTATTTTATTCTGTGGGTGTTATCTTACCTTTCCTGGATTTTTGAAAGTTTGGAAAGAGTTAATGTTTTTGTAAATTCCCTAAAACCATAGGAATCAAGATTAAAAAAGAAACAAAAATGTTCAGTATTTGATCATAGCCTACTTGTTCTCCCAAATGCTCTCAGAATGGTATTATTTTGTATAGATAAATTATTATTTTCTTCTTTTAAAATCTAATTCCGCAAGTTTAACTGGACTATTGAGCTAAAGACCAGGTTTCTCATCCTCCTTCAATGCTGGTGGTAGTAATGGTTGTGTGCCATTGAGTTGGTTCTGACTCATAACCACACTGTATAGGGTTTCTGAGGCAATAAATCTTTATGGGAGCAGAAAACCTTAGCTTTCTTCCACAGAGAAACTGGTAGATTCGAATTGCTGACCTTGCAGTTAGCAGTCAAACATGTAACTACCATGCTACCAGGGTTCTTTCCTTTAGTGCTTGGATAGCAATATAGTTATGCTCTGGCCTTCCCTCCTATCCTCTTCTTACTAATTGGCCACGACTGTTGAACAAGAGCTGCCATCTTGTACCATGACTTGGAAGCTACCTTTTGGAGATGGCAAACAAAACAAAGGAGGCTGTGCCCTTTGTAAATCTGGGGAGGAGAATTCACATACCATTGTGTATTCTTACACAAGACAGAGAAACAAGCTTTATCTTGCTAGTTTTGTATCTTTTTTCATTAACCACGTTGGCATCATAGAGAACATAATTCTCTAAAATCCAGTAAAGTCAATTATCTCCACTATTAAACAAGGATCCTAATGATACAATCATAGATTTGTTAAGATTAGATGACAAAGTCCCTTTATAATATTTGTAATCATGTCTCATACATATTGTTCACTCAAAAAATGCAATATATATATATATAATATAAAGGAGCTCTGGTAGCGTAGTGGTTATGAATCGGGCTGCAAACCGCAAGGTCAGTAGTTTGAAACTACCAGCTGTTTCATGGGAGAAAGATGAGGCTTTCTGCTCCTGTAAAGATATATAGCCTCGGAAACACTGTACAGGGTCGCTATGGGTCGACGGCACTTAACAACAACAATAGCAACATATGTAATATAAGACTTTGAGCCAATATTATCAAGAGAATGAAAAACCTCTCATTCTCTAAATTTTGTGCTCATTTACCCTGTTAATTCAGAACTAGAATCAGTCTTATGATCTGTCTTCATCCTATCTATTATATGAAATGGGTATTTGTGTGCACACTGGGAAACCAGAAATTCATGTACTCTAGTCTTAATTGAATATTCTGCAATGTTGGAATACATGATACAAACTATACTTCTTCCTGATCTACCCTTGAATTCATTGCTTCAAGGTCTGATCACTGTGTAAGTTATTTAAATCAATGTTTTCTCCCTCAAAGTATGCATTGAATATGTCATGATAAATCCATTACATTTACATGGGATTTCTAAAAAACTGAGTTATATCTGCAATCACTCACACATCTTTTCTTCTAGTTTCAGAAGAACTAACATTTTTCCTGTTTACTATCCTTTACACATGGACCTCACCAGATGAAATACTTAGAAATCAAATTTACTACATCTGCGAAAAGAGATGATGGAAAAGCTCCATATCATCAGTGAAAACAAGGCCAGGGGCAGACTGTGGAACAGACCATTAATAGCTCATATGCAAATTCAAACTGAAGAGGAAGAAAATGAAAACAAGTCCATGAGAGCCAAAATATGATCTTGAATATATCCCACCTGAATTTAGAGGTCATCTGAAGAACAGATTTGATGCATAAAACACTAAAGACTGAAGACAAGAAGAGTTGTGGGATGACATCAAGAACATCATACATGAAGAAAGCAAAAAGTCATTGAGAACACAAGAAAGAAAGAAAAGGTAAAAATGATGTCAGAAGAGATACAGACACTTGCGCTCCAGCATAGTGCTAAAGCAAATGGAAGAAATGAGGAGGGCCAAGAGCTGAACAGAAAATTTCAAAGATCAGCTCCAGAAGACAAAGCCAAATATTACAACAAAATGTGCAAAGATCTGGAATCAGAAAAACCAAAAAGGAAGAACACACTCAGCATTTCTCAAGCTGGGGGAACTGAAGAAAAAATTCTAGCCTTGACTTTTGTAATTGAATTGACTTTTGTAATTGAAAGATTCACTGGGCAAATTATTGAATGACGCAGAAAGCATCAAGAGAAGATGGAAGGAATACACAGAGTCACTGTACCAAAAGGAAATGGTCAATGTTCAACCATTTCAAGAGGTAGCATATGATCAATGATACTTAGGGAGGAAGTCCAATGTGCATTGAAAGCATTGGCAAAGAACAAGGCTCCAGGAATTGATGGAATAAAATTTGAAATCTTTCAAGAAAGTGAGGTGGCACAGGAGAAACTCACTCATGTCTGCCAAGAAATTTGGAAGACAACTATCTGGTTAACTGATTGGAAGAGATCCATATTTGTGCCTATTCCAAAGAGAGGTGACCCAATGGAATGCAGAAATCATCCGGCAATCTCTTTGATATCCCATGTGAGTAAAGTTTTACTAAAGGTAATACAGAGAACTTCCAGAAGTTCAAGCTGGATTCAGAAGAGGCCATGGAATGAGGGATATCATTGCTGATGTCGATGGATCTTGGCTGAAAGCAGAGAATATCAGAAAGATGTTTACCTGTGCTTTATTGGCTACACAAAGACTTTTGTTTGTGTGGATCATGACAAGCTATGGACAACATTGTGAAGTATGAGTATTCTGGAACACTTAATTATGCTCATGGGCAATCTGTACATGGATCAAGAGGCAGTTGTTTGAACAAAACATGGGAACACTGAATGTTTTAAAATTAAGAAAGATGTAAGACAATGTTATATTCTTTCACCATACTTATTCAACCTGTATGCTGAGCAAATAATACGACAAGCTGGGTTCTATGAAGGAAAACGTGGCATCAAGATTGGAGGAAGACTCATTAACAAAATGCTATATGCAGATAATACTGAAGTGAAGAGGACTTAAAACATTTACTGATGAAGATCAAAGAGCACAGCTTTCAGTATGGATTGCGTCTCAATGTAAATAAAACAAAAATCTTTACCACTGGACCAATAAACAACATTCTTATCAATGGAGAAAATATTGATGTTGTCAAGGACTTCATTCTTTTTGTATCAACTATCAACACTCAGGGAAGCAGAAGTCAAGAAATCAAATGACGTATTGCATTAGACAAATCTGCTGCACACCAGAACTTTTTAAAGTGTTGAAGAGCAAAGATGTCAGCTTTAGGACTAAGGTGCCCCTGACCCAAGCCATGGTATTTTCAATAACCTTATATGCATGTGAAAGCTAGACAGTGATTAAGGAAGACTGTAGAGGAATTGATGCCTTTGAGTTATGGTGTTGGAGAAGAATATTGAAAGTTCTGTAGGCTTCCAAATAACCAATAGATCTGTTTTGGAAGAAATGCAGCCAGAGGGCTCCGTAGAGGTCAAGATGGCCAAACTTTTTCTCTAATACTTCGTACATATTGTCAAGAGGGACAAGTCACTGGAGAAGGAGAACATGTTTTGTAAGGTTATAGAAAAAGAGGAAGGTCAGAGAAAAAGAGGAAGACTCCCAAGGAGATGGATTGGCTAAGTGGCAGTATCGATGGACTCAAGCGTGGCAACAGTAGTGAGGTAGGCCTAGGATCAGGCAATGTTTTGTTCTGCTGTGCATAAGGTCACTATGAGTTGGTACCGACTTGAATGCACCTAACAATAAGAACACACAAAAAAAGAAGGCTTCAAAAACTTTATTGAAAAACTCCATTGTATTTTAATTCCATATTTTCACAAACTTTTTGAAGTCCTCTTGTGTGTTTATATGTTTGTATACAGATGTGTGTGTGTGTGTATATATATATATAT
>NW_006408707.1:4031057-4036575 GCF_000296735.1 Chrysochloris asiatica
AAAAATGGAATTAAAGTGCAATGGATTTTTCCATGCATGTTTTGAAGTCTTCTTGTATGTGTGTGTGTAAACTAGTGCTAAAATCATGTAGGAGCCTTGTCTGACATCTCGTGGCTTCTCAAGGGGATACAGAGAAGCAAAGTCAAAATCAGCCCAAGGTTGATACCTATGAAACAGAGGTCAGACTTCCATCCTACAATTTTCTTTATCCCATTCTGATCCCTCCATCCCTCCCACAATACTCTCTACTTTACATCTGGTTTCAATAATCCATTGCAATGGACACACAGAACTCACAACAATACTCATGATTATGGCTTATTAGGGAAGTGAACAAGACATAAGTTAGAATCAAAACCAACTTAGGAAGCAGCAATTCTCTAGTCAGGAATACCTCTTGTCTGCCATACTGTAGGCATGCCTCACTCTTTTTCAAAGACTCTCAGCCATGTGGTCCCTTGGCATTTGCCCTGCTCAATCAGGTGTTAAAAATTCTTTTAGCCAGTTTGTGAATGCTCAAAGCTCACATTCTTTAAGGAAGTCTCCTGCCCTTAGGCACTCAGCTATACTGAACCCATAGCCCTAGAGCCCAAAGCTGCTCTGTCTCTTTATGGCACCGCCCCTGAACTCACTGTTTCTCTAGGTAGGGCTCTCACATGTTTCTCATACTCTTCCTTTTTGATGGTCCTGGTATCTTCCCACTTTGCTTCTGAGATGGCTCCTTTTAAACCTAGGTAGAGGGCAAAATGAACCAATACCAGCCTTAGAGTCCTGAATATCTTATTTCCACCACACCTCAGTCAGCTTGTCATCTTGTGGTGGCTAGTTTTTTGCAGTGAATCTGGAAGCAATGCCACTGGATATTAAATATCAGCTGGGTCACCCACAGTGGACAGATTTCAACTGAGCTTCCAGATGAAAATAGACTAGGAAGAAGGAGAGACAGACTACTTCACAATATTTAGTCTCTAAAAACCTTATAAATGGCAGTGGAACACTGTCAGCACCAGAATATTGAATACTGAAACATGATGAAGAATACCAATACTGTCAGAAGTAGTGCCAGAAAATGAGTCCCTCAGGTTGGAATGCACTCAAAATACAACTGGGAAAGAGCTGCACTCAAAATAGAGTTGAGCAGAATGATGTGAGTGGAGTAAAACCTTTAGGGCATTCATTTGCTTATGTGGTACAACTTGAAGAGAAACAGCTGTAACATCCATTAATAATCAGATCATGGAATGTACAAAGCATGGTTCTAAGAAAATTTTAAATTGTCAAAAATGAAATGAAACACATAAACATCTATATCCTAGGCATTAGTAAACTGAAATAGACTGGTATTGGCCATTTTAATCTGACAACCACATGGTTTACTGTGTCAGACAAATTGAATAGGAATGAAGTTGCACACATCATCAGAAAGAATGTTGTAAGATCTGGCTTAAAGTACAATGCTGTCTGTGATAGGATAATATCACATATGACTACAAGGAAGAAAGTTTAAGATCACTATTATTCAAATTCGTGTACCAACTACTAAAACCAGTGATGATGATACTGAAGAATTCTACCAACTTTTTCAGTCTGAAATTGATCAAACTTGCAATCAAGTTGTATTGATAATTATTGGTGATTGGAATGCAAATGTGGGAAAAAGGGAGGAAGGATCAACAGTTTGAAAATATGGCCTTTGTGATAGAAATTATGCTAGAGATCTCATGTTAGAATTTAACAAGAAAAAATTATTTATTGCAAATACCTTTTATAAGCAACATAATACACATAGAACTCACCAGAGGGAGTACACAGAAATCAAATTCACTACATCAGTAGGAAAGCTCCATATCATCAGCCAAAACAACGCCAAGGGCAGACTTTGAGACAGACTTTTAATTGCTCATATGTAGTTTAGACTGAAGCTGAAGGAAAAACAACAACAACAAAAAAAAAAAAACATCCACGAGAGCCAAACTATGACCTAGAATATATCTGACCTACTTTCAGAAATCATCTGAAGAACTGGTTTGATAAATTAGACACTAAAGACCAAAGACCAAAAGAAGTGTGGGATGACATTAAAAACATTATACAGGAAGAAAGCAAGAAGAGAAAGACAAGAAAAAAGAAAACACCAAAATGGATGCCAGAAGAAACTCTGACACTTGCTCTGCAGTGTAAAGATTCTAAAGCAAATGGAATGATTGAGGAGATAGATAAAAGAGCTGAAAAAAAAAAAAATTCAAAGGTAAGCTAGAGAAGACAAAGTCAAATATTATAGCAAAATGTGCAAATACCTGCAATTAGAAACCCAAAAGGGAGGAACACACTCAGGGTTTCTCAAGTTGAGGGAACTAAAAAATTTCAAGCTTCATCTTGTAGTATTGAAGAATTCTATTGGAATAATAATGAATGAGGCAGAAAGCACCAAAAGAAGATGGAAGGAATACACAGTCACTCTACCAAAAATAAATGGTTAATGCTCAATCTTTTCAAAAGGTAGAATATGATCAATAGTCAATTAAACTGAAGGAAGAAATCCAAGGTGCATTAAAATATTGGCAAAACACAAGTCACCAGGAATTAATGGAATATAAATTGCAATTTTGCAGCACTGGAGACATTCACTCATCTATGCCAAGAATTTGGGATGATGACTACATAGCCAACTAACTGGAAGAGATCCATATTTGTGACTATTCCAAAGAAAGGTAACCCACCAGAATGTGGAAATCATCAGACAATATCATTAATATTGTTTTCAAGTAAAATTATGCTAGCAATAGCACAAAAATGGCTGCAACTATATGTTGACGAAGAACTTCCATAGGTTCAAGCTGGATTCAGAAGAGGATATGGAATGAGGATATCATTGCTGACATCAGAAAGATCTTGATTAAAAGCAAAGAATACCAGAAAGATATTTACCTGTCCTTTGTTAACTATGCAAAACTTTCAATTGGATATCCAAAGCTATCCATAAAAGCTATGGATAACACTGTGGAGAATGAGTATTCCAGAATATAGAACAAGGGAACAACAATAGTTTAAAATTAGGAGAGGTATGCACCAGGGTTGTATTCTTTCACCATATTATAAAACTGTATGCTAAGCAAATAATCTGAGAAGGGATTTTATGAAGAAAAATGTGACATCCAGATTGGAGGAGGACTAATTAACAAACTTTGTTATGCAGATGATACAATTTACTTGCTGAAAGTGAAGAGGACTTAAAATGCTTTCTGATGAAGATCAAAGACTACAGCCTTGCTATGAGTTGCACCTCAATGTAAAGAAAACAAAGATCCTCAACACTGGACCAATGAACAACATCCATATAACTTGAAAAAAGATGGAAGTTATCAAACATTTCATTGTGCTCAGATCAACCATCAATATTCATGGAAGCAGCAGTCAAGGAATCAAATGACATATTGCAGTCAGCAAATCTGCTACACAAGGTATTTTAAATGTGTTCCAATACAAACATATCAGTTTGAGAACTAAGGTGTGCCTGACCCAAGTCCTAATATTATATCTCCACATATGCTTGCGAAAGTTGGACAGTGAATAGGGAAGACCTATGGACTGACAAAATAAATCCCCCCAAAACAATCATTTTTGGAAGAAGTACAGCTACAATGCTCTTTATAAGCCAAGTTGGCCAGCCATTGTCTCTCATACTTCTGACATACTATCAGAAGGAGAAAGAAAGAAAGATATCCAATGAGATTGATTGTAATAGTGGTAGCAGCAATGTATTCAAATATAACAATGATTGTGAAATTGATGCAGGACTGGACAATACTTTGTTCTTTTGTGCGCAGTGCTACTATGAGTTGGTATTGACTTGATGACACCTAACACCACCACCACCACCACCACCAATACCTTATTTGCATGGTCCCACCCAATGGCTTGTCAGAATTAAGAAGACTTTGGATAGAAAAGACATATCAAACAAATTCAATGCACCACAACATCTATGTTGTTGTTGTTAAGTGCTGCCTAGTTGGCTCCGACTCATAGCAACCCTGTATAAGGTTTCCAAGGAGTGGGTTGGAACTGCAGATCTTGTGGTTATCAGTCCAGTGCATATCCTATTTATATCTATATTTGTGTTCAAATATGTACTTATCTGAGTGCTTATGTGGTGTCGTAGGATAAGCACTGGACTGCTAACTTACAAGCCACCCCTTGGAATTCCTGTATAGGGTTGCTATGAGTCAGAACTGACTCTACAGCACTTAACAACACCAGTATATATGTATATGGTAGTGGTGGGGGTAATGTATCGTAGAGTTGATTCCTACTCATAGCGACCCTGTACAGGGTTTCTGAGGCTGTAAATTTCGAAGGGAGCAGAAAGCTTTATCTTTCTACTGCAAAACTGTTGTTAGTTTCCAACTGTTCACCTTGAGATTAGCAGCCTGATTCATAAACACTATGCTACCTGAGCTCTCCATATACATATAGCACACATAGTCTGCAGTTAAAACCCACCAGTCACTTCTTGGAAACCTTGTACAGGGTTGCTATGAGTCACAGCCAACTAGGCAGCACTTAAAAACAATAGCATAGATGTTGTGGTGTATATATATATATATATATATCAGTTTGTCACACTGTGGTGGTTTGTGAGTTGTTGTGATTCTGGAAACTATGCCACCGGAATTTTAAATACCAGCAGGGTCACCCATGATGGACAGGTTTCAGATGAGCTTTCAGATGAAGACAGACTAGGAAGAAGGAGTGATGAACTACTTACAAATATGTAGTCACTGAAAACCTTATGAATAGCAGAGAAACACTGTCAGATATAGTGCCAGAAAATGAGCTCCTCAGGTTGAAAGGCACTCAAAATGCAACTAGGGAAGAGCAGCCTCCTCAAAGTAGAGTTGACCATGATGACATGAATGGAGTAAAGCTTGTGGGAGTAAAGCTCATGACACCTTCATTTGCTGATGGGGCACAACTCAAAATGAAATGGAACAGCTATAAACATCCATTAATAATCGGAACATGGAATGTACGAAGTATGCACCTAGGAAAATTAGAAATTGTCAAAAATTAAATGGAATGCATAAACATTGATATTTTAGGCATTAGTGAGAATTAGTGAGCTGAAATGGACTGGTATTGGCCATTTTGAATCTGACAATATCATGTTTGATAAGGTCAGAGACAAAGAGGAAGACCCCCCCCTAATGAGATGGATTGGCCAAGTGGCAGCATCGATGGACTCCAGCATGGCAACAATAGTGAGGTTGGCCCATGATAGGGCAGTGTTTTCTTCTGCTGTGCATAAGGTCACTATGAGTCGGTACTGACTTAACGGCATCTAACAGCAACGACATATATGTTGCTATTATTGTTAAATGCTGTTGAGTCCTTTCCCACTCATACCAACAATGCATGGAGTTTCCGAGGAGTGACTTGAACCACGAACTTTGTGGTTCAAGCTTTCTGAGGAGCATCTGGTAGGTTCACAGTCCACTGCTGATCCTACAGCCCACAC
>NW_006408707.1:4037180-4061070 GCF_000296735.1 Chrysochloris asiatica
CATAAGCTTATGTTTTCCATATATATATATATAGGAGTCCTGGTGTGGCGCTGTGGGCTAATGCATCAGACTGCAAAGTAGTTTGAACTTCAAGGTCGGTGGTTCAAGCTCACCATCCGCTCCTTCAAATCCTATACAGGTTTGCTATGGGTTGGAATCGATTCGACGGCACTTAACACCACCGCCAATATATATAATATATATAACATAAGCTTAAGTCTCTCTCAACTTGTGAATATTATTGTTCTTTATTTTATCTGTTATCTTCCTATAGCCTTATCTGTCTCCTTTCTAGAATTAAATTGTCCCTTCTTTATTGCCTCCAATTCACTCTTCAATCTCGTGTTATCTGTTCTGTGCAATAACTTCTCTAATGAAACTCTTTCAGTAAAGGTCACTAACAGCACACTAATAGACAAATAGAAGGATTTTTCTAAGTTCTTTATGTAGCATTTGACCACTTGAAAATTCCCTCCTTGAAAATGTTTCTTCTTTTGACATCCAAAGAACCAATTGTTTCTTTTTCTTTCTCTCTCACTGATATCTTCACTATTCCTCTCAGGATCGTTTACTTACTTTCTTGTTGTGTACCTTTTAAAAAATTATATTCTCCAGGGTCCTGTCTTTTGTCATCTTCTCTTCACTTGGATCACTTGCTTCTCTTCTAATGCTATATGTTGTCTTTTCTATACATTTTCATTAAACACTATTTTTATTTTCATACTTCCTTTGGAAAATGTGGCAGATTTGTTCACTCAACACCATTAAATTCTCTTGTTCCCAGTAGTTTTCTATTTAGAGTCAAGGTAGCTACAGAATACAGAATACAAAAAAATTGCTAAATATCCTTAGAATCCTGGGAATTTGCTATAGTTAGAGTTGTAAGTTGGGTATGAACACCATGGGTAAAAGTTTGCATGGCTCCTCTGTCAAACAAAATTGCTGGACCTTTGATTTACCTCCAGAGTCCCTGGAATCTGGTTTTAAACTTTATGGGTATTCATTAGTAGGACAAAGGGAATCTATTTTGAAAGATTAATTTTATCAGATTTGGCTTCTTCTTCTTTTTTTTTTTTTAGTTTTTATTGTGAATTGAGTGATAGATTACCTGGGAGAACATCAGCTTTACATTCATCCTATCATATTTCATTTCATTGCAATGATTACAGTCTCCTCCATGCATCATGCATCATCATTCAATAGTGTTTGCTTCCATTACCTCTGTTTTTTTGTATGGACACGAAAGAATTCAGGGCTATATAACCATTCAATCAACCAAAGGGTACAGCCCACAAGCCTGTTTCCCGGCCACCAGCACACAGCCCCTCTCGCTCCCTGAGTCCAGAGTCCCCAGCCACTCCATCTCTCCGTGTCATCATCTCTGCCTCCATCTCTGGCATCTCTGCTTCTCTAGATAGGGTCCCACACTCTGCTCTTCTCCCTTGATGGTCCCAGGATCCTCCGCTCCTTGTCTTCAAGATCAACTACTCCCCTTCTTTTGTTATAAAATGTCTACCTTTACATTTGCAACATTCTCAATCAGTCTAATAGCAGTTATTCACAATTGAACCACAAGAGTCTTATCTCCATCTCCTTTCACCAGTCCCATCTAGACAGGTTGGAAACCACTCAGTGGAGATTCTACATTTCCCCACATCCTGTGAAACTAGGATCCCTATTGAAAGCTTCTAAGCCAGTCACTTCTTGCCTTTGTAGACCCACCATTTTGGGTAGCCAATGTCTAAGTTGTCCAACCCTGGCAACCCTGTGTACCAGGAAGGGGGGTGGGGGGGAATGATCCTTGCTGTAAAGATTCATTCCCTCTTTTGAGTACTACACCCATAACTATAGGTCAAGTTCACAAATTGTAGTGTATTACTCTCCCCACCCCCTCCTTTCTTCCTCTAGTTGAGTTCTGATCATTCAGTCATGGAGGCCAGGTCAAATGGGTACTATCTGCAAGTATGGGTGTTCTTGTGCATCTCCTCTCACTTCATATCAGCTATATGCTTCACTTTCTATTCTAGTCTTCTGTGGCTATGTCCCTGTCCCTGGGTTCAGGAGTTCCCAGGTCTGTCTATATGGCTGGCCATCCAGGGCTCAATCAAGGTTGATTGGGGTATATTGAACATGGTCAGACTTAGTTACTGTTTTATCCCCCACTTTCCCTTATCAGTACACCAATGTGGTCACCAGCAAGACCACTTGCCTGCTTGTGTATTCCCCTTGAGTCTCAGTCTTGGAAGGGGTTTTGCTCTGACAGGATCCAACTGCTTGCCTTAATGGCTCCCCAGCAAACAACTTGCTTGTTCTTGTAGTAGTCAATTGGACTGTCATTATTGTTTTTGATTTTTTTCCTGCTGGTCTTTCTATCAAGAAATATCTTCTGTTCTTCTAGCAGCTCCAGGCTGGTCTACTTGTCCTTTCAAGTGGACATTTCCCACTTCAGAAGATTCTGGATTCCAGCTACAGTCTTAAGTGATTCAAAGGCTCTGCAAGAAGCCTCCTTCACTGGGTAAGTTGTAGCCCCATTTTAGGTTTTCTAATCAGTTATAGACTGAAGACAGACTTACAAGCTTTCTATGGTGATGTTTCTGGCTATTCCTTTATCTCCCCATTAAGTGTTATTTTACAATAGTAGACAAGGGAAACCAAGATTCAAAGACAGAGCTTTGGCATGGTTTTGAATCTGGCACATGTGTTGGAAGTTTTCTGTTTCTACCACTTCCTCTTCTTAGCAAATGCAGCTACTTTATTGGCAGACAAGGTTTCTGGTGTCATTTTGGGTTTTGCTTCAGGACTTTCCCTGTTTGGTTACCTGATAGCAGACCTTCAAGGTTGACGATTCACCTCTAATGAAGAAATGAAGATAGTAGTGCATTCATGGCTGGCAGTTCAACTTCAAAACACTTTTAATAAGGGAATACAAAAATTTGTTGACAGATGGACAAAGTGTACTGAAAATCAAGGAGAACATGTCAAGAAATGATGCATTTGACTTTTCTAAAATTTGACTAAAATAAATTCTACAGCTAAAATGCAGACAAGTTTTGACTCACCCTCACATATATTGTCAAACTAACCTTTTAAAAATATACATATGATGTTGGTTGGCATTTTTCTTAATTACTGAGGAAAAATTTTTTTTTGTTGCAACAAATGGATTTGTACTGTTTATTTTAGAGATTTAGAGAGCATAAATGATAGTCTTAGCAAGCATGAAATCGTTGGTCTGAGTGTGGAATTAAAGTATTTGAATTTAAGCCCAGGTCTCCTTTCTTCACTACACCCAAATTGCATGTACTACAAGACAAAAGAATTTGGATAGTGCTGGAACAAATATGAATGGAAGGTAGGACCTTGATTTCACCGTCTAAGAAAGCTTTCAGATTTCACATCTGGTAGATTTCATAAGTCTTCCCAAATAACATGCTTCATAATTTCTCTCATTCTGTTTTAAGCTTAGAATCTAAAAACCTTGGTTATACAAAAATATTCAGAGTTAACTCTACCTATTTATAACAAGATACACTACTGTAATTGTTTTTCAATTAAATAAAATAATGTATGTTTTATCGTCAAATTTTCTTAAATATTGAAAGATCTTTTCAATCAAGGACAGGCAGATGACAAAAATCTTATTTTCATTCTTAAAGATGAAGACATTAAAGGAGAAAGAAGTAAAGTGACTTGGTCAAGGTTACAAAGGTATAGTGAACATTAAAATTAGTCTTCTAGAACACTTGCTATTTGCCTTGATTTTATTTTTTAAATGAAATCAACAGCTTTACATCAACCATTCATCAGGTACCAGATGGCAAAAACTTTCAGTCACTACCACCTAGGGCTATATTCAAACCAATGAAAGACTTGTATCTCATTATTGGTCCCCTGAGCTCTCCATTCTCCCACATGGTACTGTCCTTTTCAAGTATAAAAGTGACATTATTTTTTAAAACTGCCCTTGTTTCAGATAACCAAATGTTTCTGATAATATAAACAGGTTTGTCCTTTTAGTTTTTTTATTTTGCATGACAATTTTAAGCTTTGTTGAATATCACTGCAGCAGAGATGAACGAAACCAAACCAAATAATTCTAAGATATCTGTGAACATTCCAAAATCTTGCTTCACTTTAAAGAAATATAGTGATTTATTGAAACTGCAAAATTTAGCAAATAAAAACACAGGATATCCAAGAAAATTTTATTTTCAAACAACAGAATATTTACTTTGGGGGGTCAATTTAAAAGTTTTTACATGCATAGTTCAGTGACATTGATTACAATCTTTATGATGTGTGACCCTTGTAGATATCATTTTTATTTATTGTGGTTTGCGTGAAAGTTTACAGAACAAATCAGTTTAACAACATATACATTTTTTTATTTCTTGACATAAAATGCTGTTACTACTTCCTCTCTGGGTTCCCCATTTCCATTTCTTCTTTTTTCCTGCCCTTTCATGACTTCTGCATGTTTGGGGGAAGATGCTGCTATTTTGGTTGATTGAGCTGAGGTACACATTCATGATAAATATTATTGTTTGCCTGAAACATTACCCTTGGGGATGAGTTCAGTTCCAGATTTGAAAGGCGTCTAAGGGCCATACTTGAGGACTCTACCAGACCAGTAAATCTGGTATTTTTTTAATAATTTTTTATTTTGTTCTACATTTTCTCCCCTCTTGGTCCAGGACCTCCTATTTTGATCTCAATCAGTGTAGTAAATTACTATTTTCTTTTTGTTATTCATTTGTCCCAAATATTGAATGAAATAAACTATGCTAAAATGTTTCTCTTTGTTTGTTTGAAATTCAAATTTACCAAGGAACTTTGCATATAATATGTCAACTCTATGATTGAATAATGGATTGCTTATTACATATAACTTATAAATACAAGAAGTATAAGTTGCTCATAAAACTGTGTCATAACACAGTTTTATGAGCAACTTATACTCCTTGCATTTATGTGGTATCTACTGAAGCCATTGTAAAAGATAATATTTTTCTTGTAAACATAAAAATATTGATAGTTTACAAATAAAAGCAAAGTCACTGCTGTTTTGCCTTTGAAATGGGATTATATGATATCTTACTGACTTTTAAAATGATGTGACTAAGCCTGATAGGTGTTTTCTACCAATGAAAAAAAAGAAAATTCTAAAACCAAGCTAATTTTTAGAGAATGTAATGTCCTAAATTAGCTGTATCTATTGTATCCACTTGTCTGTCAATTTACTGTACTGTGGTGTCTTGTTTGTTATTGTGATTTTGGAAGCTATGCCACCAGTATTCTAAATGCCAGCAAGGTCACCCATGGTGGGCAGGTTTCAGCTGAACTTCCAGACTAAGACAAACTAGGAAGAAGGAGAGACAGACTACTTCTGAATATTTAGTCACAGAAAACCTTATAATTAGCAGTGGAAAATTATCAGGTAGCACCAGAATATTGAATATTGAAACAAGATGAAGAGCACCATAATATTGTCAGATATAGTGTTGAGAGACGAGCCTTTAAGGTTGGAAGGCCCTCAAAATAAGATGGGGGAAGACCTGAAAGTAGTTGTTTGAGATTATGGGAATGGAGTCAAGACTTCAGGACCTTCATTAGCTGAAGGGACAAAACTCAAAATGAAGAGAAACAGCTGTAAAAAATCCACTAATAATCACAATATTAAATACATGAAATATGAATCTAGGAAAACTGGAAATTGTCAAAAATGAAATTGAACACATAAACATCAATATCCAAGGAATTAATGAGCTGAAATTGATGGGTATTAGTCATTTTGAATTTGATAATCACATGACTACTAGCCAGGAATGACAAATTAATGAGGAATGGTGTCACATTTATCATCAAGAAGAACATTTCAAGATCTGTCTTGATGTACAATGCTGTCTATAATAGAACAGTATCCATATAGTATCCTATGCCTACAAGGAAAACCAGTTAATACCACTTTTATTCAAATTTATACACCAACCACTAAAACCAGTGATGATGAAATTGAAGAATTCTACCAAGTTCTTCAGTTTAAAATTGACCAAACATGTAATCAAGATGTATTGATAACCTTCTGAGGTGGGAAATTCCCACTAGAAAGGATATTTATACCAGCCTGGCACAGCTAGAGCAACAGAAGATACTTCTAGAAAGAAAGATCAGCAGGGAAATTTCAAAACAAAAATGGCAGTATGATTGGCTACCACAAGAAAAAGCAAGTTGTTTGCCGGGTGGCCATCAAGGCAAGCAATCAAGTCCTTTCAGAAAAAAACCCTTCCAATACTGAAACTCAAAAGGGTAACATGAGCAGGCCTGTAAGATTGCTTGTGATCATGTTGGCCATCTGGTGAGTGGAAAAGGGGAAAGGCAGCAATGAAGAAATGGGCTGAATTCAACCATTTTCTGTAGACTACTGTTGACCTAGAGATGAGAGAGAGAAAGAGGAAGATATGGTTGGTCCAAAGTATGGTGAGACCTGGGGACTTCTAAGTTCATAGACAAGGACATAGCCACAGAGAGCTAGAACTGAGAGTGAAGCATCCAGCTGATATGAAGAGAGGCAAGACACACAAGAATGCCCAAACTTGCAGATAGTACCCATTTGGCCTAACCTCCATGGCTTGATGATCGGAGCTCGACTACAAGAAGATTAAAAAAAAAATTCTGATAAAGTAAACAAGTATAAATTGCTACAATTTCATGAACTTAACCTATACTTATGGATATAGTAGCTTGAAATACCAACTGAGAAGGAAGGAGTCTTCACATCAAGTATCAATCCTTTCTTCTCTGTACACAGGTTAGATAAGGGATGGGCAATTAGACACTGGCTACCTAAAATGAGGGGGTGATATAAGCACGAAGTGAACTGGCTTACAAGTTTTCAAGAATGAGTTTAGTTTAAGAGTGTACAGGGAAAGGTAGAGTCCCCACCGAATAGTTTTCATCTTATCTAGACAGGTCTGGTGAAAAGAGATGGGGCTAAGATTCTTATGATTCAATAGTGAGTAATTGTTATCATGACTAATTGAAACTGTAAAGATAGATGTTTTGTAACAAAAATGGGTAGTAGGTAATCTTACAGTCCAGAAATGGAGGCCCCTGAGACCATTAAGGGAGAAGAGAGCAGGAGTGGAATGTGGGGCCCTATCTAGAGAAGCATCAACACCAGAGATGGAGGCAGAGATGAGAACATGGAGAAGGAGAGCAACTGAAGACTTTAGATTCATGGAAAGAGAAAGACTGAGCACTGGCGGCCAGGAGGCAGGCTTGCAGAATGTGCTCTTTGGTTGTTTAAATTTATTCAAGAATGTTTTTGTGTACGTTACCCCATCCCCAAAAAAACAGAGGTGATCATCATCATTTGTGTATAGGCAGGGTAGGCCTGGGCTTTTGATTTATTTTTGTTTTGTTTTTTCTCTTTTTCAAAGATGGCATCTTGACCAGAATTGCTCTGTATATGCTTGGAATTTCATGGAAAGACTTTGGAATCATGGTGGGTGGGGGTGGGATACTAACAATCAAACAGACATGCTGTTTCAAGTCCTTTTTTTTATATTTTCAAAACCTACCAACCCAGCTTGTCCCTCCCAGGAGGTGCAACTCATGGCCTCGCTCACCTCACCACCAGCCCCATCAAAACCTTTATGTCTTTTCCTCGAAAACACCCACATTTTTTGTACATTTACATGTTTCTCCTCTCTCCCTACCCCTGCATCTTGTCTTTGTTTTATTAACACCCTTTCTGATTTATGTATATTATATTATGTGAGATACCATCTGCCTGAAAAAAGACCTTGTGCATTGTAGCTGTATTTGTGTTTTTTTCTTACCTTATAGTTTGGTACTAAATTAAGCGGGGGGGAAATAAAAATAGTGATAATACATTGTAGTTTGTTTACAATATATGTTGATAAGGTTTTATTAAAGGGATATCTTTTTACACACACTCACACAATACTGTTGAATGATGACACATGGAAGAGAGTGTAATCATTGCAATTTAACAATGGTGTAAAACCAATGTTATCCTGTGTAAATGATCACTCAATTCACAATAAAAAAACTTTTTAAAAGATATATTTATAATTACCATTGATTGGAATGCAAAAGTTTGAAACACAGAGGAAGGATCAGTAGTTGGCAAATACAGAACTGGTGATAGAAAGGATGCTGGAGATCACATGATAGAATTTTGCAAGACTAATGATTTCTTCACTGGAAATACCTTTTGTAAGTAACGTGAAAGATGACTTCACACATGGCCTTCACTAGTTGTAATACATAGAAAATAAATGAACTACATCTGTGGAAAGAGACAGTGGAAAAGCTCTAGATCATCAGACATAAAAACCCAGGAGCAGACTGGGACAAACCAACAATTGCTCATCTGAAAGTTCAGGCTGAAGCTGAAGAAAATTATAAAAGGCCACAAGAGCCAAAATATGACCTCGAACAGGTCCAACCTGAATTTAGAGATAATCTCAAAAACAGATTTGGGGCATTAGACACTGAACATCAAAGACCGGAAGAGTTCTGGGATGACATTAAGAACATCACACAGGAAGAAAGCAAAAGATCATTAAGAAGAAAAGAAAGAAGGAAAAGATCAAAATGGATGTCAAAAGAGACTCTGAAGTTTACTATACAGCATGTTGCTGTTGTTGTTGTTAAGCACCATCAAGTTGGGTCCAACTCATAGAGACCCTGGATAGGGTCTCCAAGGAGTGGCTTATGAGTTTGAACTGCTGACCTTGTGGTTCAAACCAACTTTGCATGTCCAGTGTATTAAACCACAGCACCCCAGGTCTCCTCTATCCAGCATTGTTGTTGTTGTTGTTAGGTGCCATAGAGTCAGTACCAACCCATAGTTACCTTTGCACAGGAGAACGAAACACTGCCCAATCCTGGACCAACCTCACTACTGTTGCCACGTTTGAGGCCAATCCATCTCATTGGGGGGTTTTCCTCTTTTTCTCTGACCTTCCACCTTACCAAACATGGTATCCTTCTCCAGTGACTGGTCCCTCCTGACAATACGTAGAAAGTATGAGAGACAAAGTTTGGCCATCTTGGCATCCAAGGAGCACTCTGGCTGTACTTCTTCCAAAACAGATCTATTGGTTCTTTTGGAAGTCTATGGTTGTTGTTGTTAAGTGCCGTCGAGTCGGTTCCGACCCATAGCGACCCTGTACACTTTCAATATTCTCCTCCAACACCATAACTCAAGAGCATCAATTCTTCTACAGTCTTCCTTATTATCTGTCCAACTTTTGCATGCATATGAGGCTATTGAAAATACCATGGTTTGGGTAAGGCGCACCTTAGCCCTGAAGCTGACATCTTTGCTCTTCAACACTTGAAAAAGGGCTTGTGCAACAGATTTGCCTAATGCAATACATCATTTGATTTCTTGACTGCTGCTTCCGTGAGTGTTGATATGCTAAATAAATTGAGAAAATGAGGAAGCAAATGAGCTGAATAGAAAATTTAAAAGGGCAGCTTGTAAACAAAATGTCAAATATTATAAAGAAATGTGCAAAGACCTGCAACTAGTAATGTGAAAAGGAAGAAAACACTCAGCATTACTCAAACTGAAGGATTTGAAGAAAAATTTAAGACTATTTGTAATACTGATTTTTTCTATGGAACAAATATTGAATGATGTAGAAATCATCAAAATAAGATGGAAGGATTACACAGAGTCAGTTTGCCAAAAAGAAATGGATGATGTACAATAGGTAGCATAATGATCAAGAGCCAATGATAATGAAGGAAGACTATCAAGAAGCTTGAAGGGAATTTGTAGAATATAAATTGAAATAGTTCAATAAACTGCTGCAGCACTGGAGCCACTCAAGCATCTATGAAGACAGCTTCCTGGCTAACTTATTGGAAGAGATCCATATTTTTGTCCATTCCAAAGAGAGATAACTCAATGAAATGCAGAAACTATTGAACACTATCATTATTATTGCATGCAAGAAAAATTTTGCTTAAGATAATTCAAGGATGTTTACAATAGTCCATTGCCAGAGAATTGCCAGAGGCTCAAGTCAGATTCAGAAAAGATGTGGAACAAAGGATACCATTGCTGGAATCAGATGGCTTTTGGCTGAAAGCAGAGAATACCATAAACATGTTTGCCTGTGCTTCATTGATTATGCAAAGGCATTCGATTGTGTGCATCATGACAACATGGCAAGTAATGAGCATTCTGGAACTCTTAATTGTGCTCATGAGGAACCTGTAAATAAACCAAGAGACAGTTGTTTGACTAGAACAAAGGAACACTAAATGATTTATAATTTGGGAGAATTGTGCACCTAGGTTGTATGCTTCACCATACTTATTCAAACTGTATGCTAAACATATAATCTGAGAAGCTGGATTGTATGAAGAAAAACATGTCATCAGACTTGCAGTAAGACTGATTAACAATGTCTGATATGCAGATGATACAACCTTGCTTTTTGAAAGCAAAGAGGACTTAAAATGCTTTCTGATGAAGATCAAAGACCACAGTCATTATGGGTTGCACTTCAGTGTAAAGAACACAAAAATCCTCTCTACTGGACCAATAAACTACATCCATATAAGTGGAGAAAAGATTAAAATCGTAAAAGACTTCATTTTGCTCAGATCAACCATCAACACTAATGAAAGCAGCAGTCAAGAAATCAAATGACGTATTGCTCCTGGAAAATCTGCTGTATGAGACCTCTTTAAAGTGTTCAAGAGCAAAGATGTCAGTTTGAGAACCAAACTATGCTTATCCCAAGCCATTGTATTTTCATTAACCTCATATGTATGCATGTGAAAACTACTCAGTGACTAAGGAAGAATTGATGCATTTGAGTTATGGTATTGGAGGAGAACATTGAGAGTACTATTGACTGCCAAACAACAAACACATTTGTGTTGAGAGAAGTACAGCCTCCTCAGAAGTCAGGATAACAAGATTTCATCTCTTGTAATGTGGACATATTATCAGGAGGGATCATTCCCTGGAGAAGGACGTCATGCGTGGTAAAGTGGAGAGTAAGCAAAAAAGAGGAAGACCCCCAATGGGATGCATTGATACAGTGTTCACAGCAATGAGCTCACATGTAACAATGATTGTCAGGTTGGTGCAAACCTGGGTGATGTTTCGTTCTGTTGTTCATAAGATTTCTATGAATCAGTTCAGACTTGATGGTAACTAAGAAGAGCAATAACAATTTTTGTATAAGTATCTGTGGTAATGTAATGGGTTACATGTTAAGATACTAGCTGCAGGTACACTGTTGGAATCCACAAGTACCTCCGCAGGATAGGATGAGGCTTTTTGTTCTCATAAAGATTTATAGCCTTGGAAACTGTATACACTCTTGCTGTGAGCTGGAACCAACTTGATGGCACGTCACCACCAAGAACAATTATTGTATAGTTTCTCTATAATTTTATCAGTTTTTAAAGAATCTTAAAATAATAAAAATTTTTTAATAATGTGAGTACCATTTAAATGTTTTAAAATACAATGTGAAAACTGATAGTTTAAAATAAAGAATCTTGAAGAAGGAAAAGTAGAGAAAGTGATGCCAATCCCAGTCTACAGTTTTATTTCTCAAGATTTTTTTTGGAATTAATTTTAGCAAGTTATACATTTTCACAAGTAGAATCTATAATGGAAAGGCTGAGAGATGCAAGCCTAATGTTGCATTATTGAATGCTGCTACTGGTGTGGTGCTTTGGGCAAATGTGCTGGATTGCAAAGATGGTTTGAACCGCAAGGTCAGTGGTTCAAGCTCACCAGCCACTCCTTGGAAACACTATACAAAGTTGCTACGAGTCTGAACCAACTCGACGGCACCTTAACAACAACAACAACAATGATGTTACTATAATGTAACAAATTATTAAATTTTTGCAAAGTGCTTTTTTTGTCTTGAAGCTTTATTTTTTGTGTCTGGAAAACTAGTTTTTAAAGTATTGAGATTGTGCAAATGCTGTACACACCTGACATGAATTACTTTGTTTTTATATTTGCAAATTTTTAATTTAACTATGCAAGTGTATTTGTTAAAAGGACACAATACTTTAAAAAGCACAACAAACTTGAGTAAATTATTATTTGTTTAGTTTTAGTCCCTCTTCTGCTAGCGTAATGGTAATGAATTGGGCTGCTAATCTCAAGGTCAACAGTTTGAAACTACCAGTGGTTCTGTGGGAGAAAGATGAGGCTTTCTGCTCTGGTAAAGATTTACAGCCTTGGAAACCCTGTACAGGATTTCTATGGGTTGGAATCGACTCGACAGCACTTAACAACAACAAAGAAAGAAAATGGTCTTAGTTATCTAGTGCTGCAATAACAGTAAAATCACAAATAGAAGACTTTAGCAACCAGAAATTTGTAATCTCTCTGTTTAGGAGGCTTGTTGTTGTTAAGTGCTATCGAGTTGGTTTCAACTCATAGTGACCCAGTATATGGTTTCCAAGGAGCGGCTAGTGAGACTTGAACCATCAACCTTGTGGTTCAAAGTGGCATTGTAGTCCAACTCATTAACCTAAAGAGTCACACCAGGATTCCAAATTCAGAACACTAGCTCTGGAGAAATGTCCTTGTGTCTTTTCAGCATCTGTAGAGCCAACATTCCTTAGAGTTTTCCATGGGTGTTCTTACTCTGGATATAGGCATTTCACAGCACAGGGAACCCAGATCCAAAAGATGTGCTCCACTTCTGACTCTTCTACCTTGTTGGTCCCTCTTGCTCTGATTAGGTGTTTCTCCTTTTATCTCTCATAAAATAAAAGGAATTATATATCACATGCTTGGTAATCTCATATAAGTTGGAGCAGGTAGTGGTGAAATTAAGTGTGGTGTATCTCACTCTTATTCTTACTAGTTTATTATATCAAATTAAATCATGAAGGATGCCTACATCTCAACTGCTAAACCACTGAGAATCCTGACCCAGTTAAATTGGCAAAAAAACAAAAACAAAAACAAAAACAAAAACCTTTTCAACTTGGCACATGCACATATCTCCTTAACCCATACATAATCTCTGAATAAAGACAATAATAAGGTCATAAATGTACTTAACTAACATAATGCCACTAACATGTGTACTACTGAAAATGCATTAAGCCTATTATGTAATGTCAATCTAATTTCTCGTTGGTAAACAGGATCAGTCACACCACCCAATAGAATAATTCCCTTCTTTGTTTGTTGAACAAGAGGCAAGAAGAGTCCAAAATGCACAGGGAGCATTCTTAACTTCCAGTTGAACAGAATCAGTGTTGTGTCTACAGATGGGCGTATTCCTCCCTTTGGAATTAAACATCCACACCTGAAGAGCCTATAGATGCAAGGAGAAGAAGCAAAATTTTGTAAGTGGGTCACTAGAAGTATTAGTGAGCAGTGCCAATCCCATTTCCATTCTTTGGTTCCTGAACTGGTGAAACCTGGCTCTTAGAGAAGCAGCATTATATATTGGATGTTAGCCTAGAATACATACAAACTTCTGGAGAATGTTGCCCCAACCCTGAAAGGTATTGCTACCCATAGTGTGTCATAATGTTGTCTTTAGTAGGCCATTCAATTGTTTGATCGACAACTGCTTTATAATGATGATGAACATCATAAAACCAGAGAATTCCATGAGCATGGGCCCAATGCCACACTTACTGTAATGTGAAATGGGTCTCTTGATCTAAGGCTATTCTGTGTGGGATACCATTGTCACAGATAAGGCTTGGAGTAGTTGGTGAGCTTGAACCACCAGCTACTCCTTGCCTTATCTATGACAATGGTAAGTCCATGGATAGTAGTTTCAGCAGAATCAGTTTATACAGGGAAGGCAAATTCATGTCCAGAGTAAATGTTCATTCCAAATATAACAAAATGCTACCTTCTCCATGATGGAAGTGGTCCAATGTAATCAACCTGCCACCAAGTTGCAGGTTGATCTCTGTGAGGAATCAGGTCCCTTATCTTAGACTAATCAGATAAGGCTATCTTAGCCTAAGTGTTGGTTTCTACTACTGGCAGATTCAGCAGTAGTTGTAGTCAACTACGAATTGGTGAGTGGGAGTCCATGCTGCTGAGCCCATTTATAGTCTCCATCTCTGCCACCATGGCTGTTGGGCATGACAGGAGTAGCTATAGAAAGAGCATGATTCATTTCCACCAAATGTGTCATCCTTTCCAGTTGATTATTAAAATCTTCCTCTGCTGAGGTAACTTTTGGGTGTACATTCACAAGATATACATGTATTTTCACTTTTGGGGTCTATTCAGAGAGGTCTGTTTACATGCCTTTTCCCAACACTTCGTTGTCACCAATTTTCCATTCATGTTCCTACCAAATCCTTGACCATCCAAATCAAAGCATTGGCCACAGCTCTTGTATCAGTATACATTTGCACATCTGGCCATTTCTTCTTCCAAGAAAAATCACTAGTCAAACATCTGTCCACTTGAAAGGATTTCCCTTTATCACTATCCTTCAAGGAAGTCCCAGAAAGCTGCTATAGCACTGTTGTTGTGCACTTTTGAGTGGTACCTTTATATTGTACACAACTATCTGTAAACGAAGCATAAGATTTATCTTCCTCAGTCAATTCGTCATAAGGAACTCCCCACGAGGCCTTCAGTAGACTAGAAAAGGGAAGATAATATGACAGAAGTAGAGACTATGGATATTTGGTACATTTCCTCATACAACTTGAGTGTGCTTTCAAACCAAAGAAATTGTTCAACAACTGCTCACCATTTTTCAAAAACTGAAAAATTGCATTTCATAGTTGGAAAACTACTAGGTATGTTTTAGGCCCACCAACATTGTTCATTGAACAGAAATCTTAGAGTTATTGCATAAATTGTTCCATTATTTTCTCTGTTAGGTAAATTTGATAATGTATAGGTGGTATAACTTTTCCCATAACTATAAATCAATAGTGTTTATAATTGAAATATAGCCCATAGATAAAATAAAACATGGAAGCATTTGCCTAGATACGTATTTCATTTTTAATTGTTTTAGTATAAGAATGATGAAATAAATATATAATTAATTTTTATAATACATGTCCATATGAATTCAAATCACACAGCCATAATAACAAGAACATCATGTATAAATAGAGTACATTAGAATCCCTTTTGAGTGTATATTCTTATCTTGATTGACAGAGTTTCATACATCGTACATCCTTTAACACTGATGAATAGAAATTTGTGGCACAGAGAAAAGAACATAAATCCTTATAATTCAAGATGTAAGTATCCTTACCTTTAAGGGTTACTTTTAAGAAAGCCAACAGAAGCAATGAAATGGAAAGTTCAAGGAGCTGACATTATGCTCTTAACCCAAGGTAATTTAATATAGATAGCAAAGGGTTTTTGAATCATAAACTATGCATTTTGATAATTGTAATGTGAGTACTGACATAGTGCATTATGCTATAATCATAGTTGGTATTTTAACACAGCTGTCACATGAAAGTGAAGCTATTTTATTGTACTTTCTACTTTTTTTTGAAGTATTAAAGGGGAAAGATTATCTTGAGTATGCTGCCAGCCATATTGTCTTCTGAAAATTCAGGACATTTGAATACTTCCAGTATATGCAATTTCTTACCCCAAATACTATGACTATTTGGTGACAATAAGTAGTCTAACAAAGAAAAATTGTAATAGAGAAGAAAGAGATAGTTTTCAGTATAATATGTCACGAAATTTTAAGTTCATCTATCTTTATTGATTCTGAATTCATGTTTTTTTAACAAGTTTTTAACAAGTTTTCTGGGAGTGAAATAACCACTTTCAATATGAAGATTCAAAATTAGCATGAATCTACAGACACAAGTCCAATTTTTGTGTCTTGTTTTCTGAATTAAAAGCAAAAATTGAACTTGTGTCTGTAGATTCATGCTAATTTTGAATCTTCATATTGAAAGTGGTTATTTCACTCCCAGAAAACTATGTTTGTTTGGAATACAATGATCTTTCAGGGTGGCTGGGTTATGAGAAGACAGAGATGTTGCTTTGTAACAGAAATCTGAAGAACCACTAAAGTTGAGTCCTCAGTGACATGTAAGAAAGACTGAGGAGATCCAGAGTGGCAGGAGTTTCATGCACACTTGAAAATAATGAAATACACTTATTGGGAAAATGTCATGTGCTCACAGCTCCTTCTACATGCTTCTTCTAATCTTATTTGTACAAGTAGAGGCAAAAACCTACTAACAGCACTGGTCATCTCTTTCCTTTTGTTACAATTTAGTATTGATCATTGTGTGGGAAGGTTGACATGAATCCCAGAATGGTTTAATTACAAGTATACACACACACAAAAATTGACAGGATACGTAAAGGATTAGTTAGCAGGTTTCCTTTTTAAAAAACACAATATTCCACTTGCACATCAGTAATAATCAACCAAAAATATACACACAACTTAAAATTTATTTCTCCTTTAACTGCTTCCCACAAAAAAATTCCAATGCCATCTCTATTATCTTGGTATCAAGTTACCACTGACTCAATAAATGTCAAACTGGAAGTTTAAATGGGATGAGACATATCAGAAACTGAGGAAGAAGAAGCAGAAGAAAACCTGAGGTGGTTCCCCACCCCTACTTATTATTGAATGATATGAAACTTGCTATAACTCTTGATGCCAACATTTTTGCATTTTTGGTAGCCTTTAAATCATGCTAAAATTTATCTTAGTGATATCTTTTGTACTAATGAGTTATTATGTTTAAATAGAATATATCTCAGAAACAATCATCTGAAACTTTAATTCACATTGTGTTTCTTTTCTCAACAGTTGATTGTGTTTCCACTATCTCACTTTGTTCTTGAGACACAAATTGGTTTCCAAGGTCATGCTGTTATTAATATGATTTAAAAAAAAATAATTGAATTTAACTCAGCAGTCGTTTGGGAAAACTGACAAAATGAAACGAATAATTTTGGGGTGAAAGTCACAAAAAGTGTTATAGAACATAATAGTATTCTTGGTTCATTTCAAAATATCTAGGATATGCTGGACTTACTAATGGTATAACATAGTGGATGTGGGGTTCACTAAGACATTACTGTTTATGGAGTGAGAGTTATTTCATCAAAATTGATTCAGATTTGATTTCCTTTAAACTCAATGTGCTTTCCCATTACATAATTATTTTCTCTAATTAATAAATCAACATAATATTTATTTGCTGCAAACTAAAAGTAAAACTTCTAATAAAAATGAAACTTCTAATATTATTAGTTATCATGAAAAAAATTCTAATTCCACTGTCACATTAGGGTTTCCAGTTGCTTTGTGAGAAAAGTATTTTATGTGTGAGTTAAATCAATTTAAGATGATCCAATTTAGAGTAAAAAGAGGTGATTGTGATTTCCAGTTTGCAAAATGTATTTAATTTCTATAATCCTATAAAGATGAAGATTAGTAATTTAGTTCACCATTAATTACCAGTCTCAGTCCCTGTGCTGGAAACATAGTAGGTACATAGGAAGTACTAGTGATTGGCAATTGATGAAGATATGAATATTTCCCCTGACTGATAAAAATCTGAAATTTTCATGACCACTAGCAAACAAAGAGTAAATAATACAATTGCCATGAAATTTATTTTTATATTTTCTTTCAATTTTTCCTGTAAGTAATTATAAAGAAATACAAGCAATGACATTTATCTAGTTTGTTCCAAAATAAACAACCATTTTTTTATAGCCAAAAGATCCATTTTGGTTGGAACATCTAGGGGAACTTCAAAAAGTTCATTGAGTAAATTCATTATCTTTAAATTCCATTTTTATACAAACTTTTTAAAGTCCCCTCCTATTTGGTAAACTTTGACTCAAAGAACTACAAGAACAGAGATGCTGTGTTTTAAGGTTTAGGTGTGCCAACATAAGAGAAACTGAATTAACTCTGCTCCTGTGCTTCAAACCAGTGAGATGGGAGTTTCTTGTCTGAGCACTAAATGCCACAGTGGTATGCAACTGATGTGCAGGACCACCGTCTGATTAAAAGAAAATTACGCTTGCCAAAAGAAGTTTTCCTGAAACAGATTGGAATTCATATGACCGAACAAAAAGTAAAGAAGTGTGCATCTTTTCATGTTTTAGGAAAAGAAAATTACAGAGCACTGGTTTTATTGCAGGTCTGTGTTAGATTCTATGAATGTGAAATGCTTGCTTAGTTTGAAAGGAAATATTCAGTAGTGAAATTCAGTAATAAAATGTTGCCCATGTTTCACATTCATTAGTAAAATGTTACCTAGGAAAGCTGAAACATTTTTTCAAATTTGAAACCTACAAAAGTAAAAATGGGCATAATATTCTTAGTGGATTGTGTAAAAGTTTTTTTTTTCTTTTTCAAATGGAAACAGTTGAAGAGTATTTTGATTATATCAAATGGAAACAACTGCCTGTATGGACTGGAAAGTGAATTTTGAAACATAGATACAGAAGAAATCATTTAATCTGACTGTCACTGCATTGGTATAGTTGCAACTCAGTAAGGCTTGAATTGATCAAAAGCAATCTGCAATATTAGCTATCAGGTATTTTTTAAAAAATAACTATCAGGCAATTATTTTGAAGCTGAAAGATGATGCAACCCTAGTGACTTATTTTTCATAAAACAAGTAGAAAAGTCAAGATGATTTTTAATAAAGAAGCACAGATGTGTCCTGTACAAATTCTTAGTTGAAATGTTTTCATTAATAATTAAAAACAAAGTAAAAATGTGAACATGAGAACTAAAGTCACATAAAAATTACTACCCCTAAGATATTTTAAAATAATTAGAATATTTCATAAAATCTTCATTGGAATGAAAAAAAAAAAAAAGGTTTCCTTTAAGCCTAATAAAATAAAACTTAATCTAAAGAATTTAGAGATGGGAAAGGCTTTTTTAGAAATTGTGATTGTTGCATTGCAACTTCATGTATTATGTGTATATTTTTGCAATAGTACAATATTTGATGCCTTTCTAATATCTAAAGACTAAAAATTTAAGGTTTTTTTTTTTTCCCCATGGAGTTCCATGAATATTTTATGGGAAGAAAAGTTCTGATAATTCATAGAAAGAGCATAACAATCTGAGAATGATGAATATTGTTACACTAAAAAATGTGTTTATCTAAGAATATTTAATATCACAGTTAATGATGAGAATAATTATGATCTGTATACAAAAAATAATTCACATTTAAGTTTGACAAATATACTTTCATGTTCTGATTAAGATCCCTTTTAGTTTGAAAGAATTTCATGTTTATTAAATAGTGATTGAAAAGTGTTGAAAAACAATAATGTAAATGATATGGGTGTAATCCAACACAGACCCTTAGTTTTACATCTTAGTTTTACAACTGAGACTGAGAAACACTGAAGATAAGAACTGTTATTTACTGATAAAGTAAGGGTTAATTTTGATTCTTCCAATTCGCAAATCACGACCTTTGACCACACATTGTTCTTGTGTCAGGAGAGTGTGAATATATTAAGCTGGGTTAAAAAATTTACTTACATCCATTAATACGACATGCAATAAAATTTTGCTAAAGATAATTCTAAAACAGCTGCAACAGTGCATTGACAGAGATTGAAGCCAGATTCAGACTGGGACACAGAATTAGGCATGTCATGACTGACAACAGTTGGAACTTGGCTGAAAGCAGAGAGTAACAGAATTAAAAACTACCAAGAGGCAGCAGGTTGAAGAGAACAAGGGAACACTGACTGGTTTAAAATTTCAACATATTTGTCAATCTATATTGTTGTTTGGTTCTGTCGAGTTTGGCACTGACTCATAGTGACCCTCTGGACAACTGCCCTGTCCAGGGATAATCTCACAATCATTGCTAAGCCTGAGCCCATTGCTTACATCACTGTGTTAATCCATCTCATTTGGTAACTTCCTCTTTTTCACTGACTCTCCACTTTACCAAACATGATATTCTTCTCCAGGGAATGGTCCCTCCCAAAATTATGTCCAAGGTATAAGAGACTAAATCGGGCAATCCTGGCTTCCAAGGAGCATTCTGGCTGTACTTCTTCCAATACAGATTGATTTGTTCTTTTGGCCTTTCATGGCACTTTTAATATTCTCCTCCAACAACATCACTCATACACATCAATTCTTCTATGGTCTTCCTTATTCACTATCCAACTTGCCCAAGCATATGATGTTACTGAAAATACCATGGCTTGGATCAGTTGCATGTTAGTCCTCAAATGACATCCTTGCGCTTGAACACTTTAAAGAGGACTTGTGCAGCAGATTTGCCCAATACAATACGTTGCTTGATTTCTCAAAGGCTGCTTCCATGAGTGTCGATGGTTGATCTGAGTAAAATTGAAGTCTTTTACAACTTCAACCTTTTCTCCATTTAGCATGATGCTATTTATTGGTCCAGTGGTGAAGATTTTTGTTTTCTTTGGTAGCGTAGTGGTTACGAATCGGGCTGCGAACCTCAAGGTCAGCAGTTCGAAACTACCAGCCATTCCGCGGGAGAAAGATGAGGCTTTCTGCTCCGGTAAAGATTTACAACCTTGGAAACCCTGTACAGGGTCGCTATGAGTCGGAACCGACTCCTCGGCACATAACAACAACAACAACATTGAGGTGCAACCCATACTGAAGGGAGTAGACTTTTATCTTCATCAGAAAAGTATTTTATGTCCTCTTTGCTTTTAGGAAGCAAGGCTATATCATCTGCATATGGTTAGTTGTTAATTAGTCTTCCTCTAATCCTAATGCCACATTTTTCTTCATATAAACCAGTTTCCAGAGTATGTCCTCAGCATACAGATTGAGTAAATATGGTGAAAAAATATAATCCTGCCACACCGTTCCTAATTTTAAACCAGCCAGTTGTTCTGTTTGAACAAGTGCTTTCTGGTTTATGTACAGGTTCTTCATGAGCACAGTTTAGTGTTTCAGAATACTCATTCTCCATAGTTTGTCACGATTCACAGATTCATGTCTTTACATAGTCAGTGAAGCACAGGTAAACATTTTTCTGGTGTTATCTGTTTTCAGACAAGATCCATCTGACATAATCAATGATATCCTTTGTTTCAGGCCCTCTTATGAATCCAGTTTGAACTTTTGGAAGTTCTCTGTCAATGTATGGTTGTAGCCATATTTGTATTTTCTTTAGAAATATTTTAATGCATACGATATTAATGATACTGTCCAGAGATTTCTGAATTCCATTAGATCACCTCTCTTTGGAATGGGTATAAATATGGATATCTTCCTGTCAGTTGGCCAGGAAACTGTCTTCCAAACTTCTTGCCATGCTGAGTAACTGCCTCCAATGCCCCATCAATTTACTGAAAGATTTAAATTTGTATTCTATAAATTCCTGGTGACTTGCTGGGTCAATGCCAATGCATTAAATGTACCTTTATCTTCTTCCTTCAGTATTATTGGCATTTGATCATATGCTACCTCTTGAAATGGTTGAACATTATCCATGTCTTTCGACACAGTTACTCTGTGTATTCCTTGTATCTTCTTTTGATGCGTTTTGCATCATTCAATATTTTGCCCATAGAATCCTTCAATAGTGCAAGTAGAGGCTTGGATTTTTTCCTCAGTTCCTTCAGCTTCAGAAATACTGAGCATGTTCTTCCCATTTGTTTTTTTATATGCAGGTCTCTGCACATTTTGTTTTAATATTTGGCTTTGTCTTCTCAAGCTGACCTTTGAAACATTCTTTTCAGTTTTTTTACCTTCTCATTTCTTCTATTTGTTTTAGCATCTCTGTACTATAAAGCAAATTTCAGTCTGTTGTGACATCCATTTTGGTCTTTTCCTTCTTTCTTGTCTTCTTAATAACTTTTTGCTTTCTTCCTATATGATGTTCTTGATGTTATCCTCCTACTCATCTGGTCTTTGATCTTTAGTGTCTAATACATTGAATCAGTTCTTCAGATGATCTCCAAATTCTGGTGGGATATATTTAAGGTTATATTTTGGCTCTTAAGTATATTTTTAAATTTTTTCTTCTGCTACAGCCTGAACTTGATATGAGCAATTAATGGTCTATTACACAGTCTGTACCTGGCGGTCTTGTTTTGATTGATGATATGGAGCTTTTCCACTGTCTCTTTCTACAGATGCAGTCAATTTGATTTCTGTATGTTTCATCTGGTGAGATCCATGTTTCAATAACAGTCATTAATCTTGCAAAATTCTGTTATGTGATCCCCAGCATCATTTCTACCACCAAGGCCATATTTTCCGACTACTGACCTGTCCTCTTGGATTTCCAACCTTTGCATTCAAGGTGCCAGTAATTGTCAATACTCTTGATTGCATGTTTGATAAATTTCCGATAGAAGAAGTTGGTAGAATTCTTCAATTTCTTTATCACTGTCTTTAGTAGTTGGAGCGTAAATATGAATAATAATCGTATTAACTCATCTTCCTTGTAGTCATATGGATATTATCCTGTTACAGAGTTGTACTTCATGACTAATCTTGATATATTCTTTTTGATGATGAATGTGACACCATTCTTCTACTGTTTGTCATTTCTGGCATTGTAAACTATGTGATTTTCAGATGGAAAATGGCCAATACCAGTCCATTTCAGCTCACAAATGCCTAGAATATTTATGTTTTTTCATTCTGTTTAATTTTTGACAATTTTCAATAGTCCTGGATTCATATGTTGTACATTCCATGTTCTGATTTTTAATGGATGTTTTACAACTGTTTCTTTTCCTTTTCAGTAATGCCATATCAGCAAATGAAGGTCCCAAAGGCTCTACTTGATTTGTGTTCACATGGTCAAGTCTATTGGAGAAGGTTGCTCTTCTACAGTAATATTTTGAATACCTTCCAATCTGAGGGGCTCATCTTCTGGCACTATATATGGAAATATCCTGGTGCTCTTCATCATGTTTTGATATTAAATACTCTTTTGTTGACAATGCTCCAGTGCTGTTCAGAAGGTTCTTTTCAGTGACTTAATATTCGTAAGCAGTTCATCTCTTCTTCATCATAGTCTGTCTTAGTCAGGAAGCTCAGCTGAAACCCATCCACTGTGTGTGACCCTGCTGATATTTAAAATACCTGTTGCATAGCTTCCAGAATCACAACAACACAGTACAACAAATTGACAGATGAGATAAATGATTCAAAAAGTTGGATTATATGAAGAAAAGTGTGGCATCAGGATTGGAGGAAGATGCATTAACAGCCTGAGATATACAGATGATACAACCTTGCTTACTGAAAGTGAAGAGGATTTTACTTATGAAGATCATAGGTCACAGCTGTCAGTATGGGTTGCACCTCAGTATAAAGAAAACAAAAATTCTTACCACTGGACTGCTAAATAACTTCTATATAAATGGAGAAATGATTGAAGCTGTCAAAGACTTCATTTTTCTTGGAGAAACCATCAACCTTCATGTAAGGAGCAGTCAAGAAATCAAACGATGTATTGTATTAGGTAAATCTGCTGCACAAAACCTCTTTAAAGTGTTGAAGAATGAAGATGTCAGTTTGAGGATTAAGTTGCTCCTAAACATTCTTATCAACAGAGGAAAGATTGAAGTTGTCAAGGACTTCATTCTTCTTGGATCAACTATCAACATTCATGGAAGCAGCAGTCAAGCGATCAGACGATGTATTGCATTGGGCAAATCTGCTGCACAGGAATTTTTTAAAGTGTTGAAGAGCAAGGATGTTAGCTTGAGGACTAAGGTGCGCCTGACCCAAGCCATGGTGTGGCAATGTAAGATAAACACAAAGGTTGGCTGTTCAAACCCACTAGTCATTCTTTGGAATCCCTATACAAAACTAACTGACAGCCCTTACTAGACACAAGAGCACACACACATTTATAT
>NW_006408707.1:4061495-4085142 GCF_000296735.1 Chrysochloris asiatica
CTCTCCTACTTTGGACATATTGTCCGGAGGAAACAGTCGCTGGAGAAGGATGTCATGCTGGGTAAGGTGGAGGGTCAGAGAAAAAGAGGAAGATCCCTAACGACATGGATTGGCCAGGTGGCATCATTGATGGACTAAAGTGTGGCAGCAGTAGTAAGGTTGGCCCAGGATCAGACAATGTGTCGTTCTGCTGTGCATGGGGTCGCTATGAGTCGGTTCCGACTCGATGGCACCTGACAACAACAGTAGTGAATTTGTACCATCGATCTTCAGTTCAATCTGAACCTGAGTATGAGTGCTCATTCTAAGCTGCATATATATTGAACGATATACTCCGGTAAAGGTTTACAGTCTCGGAAACCCTGTGTAGGGTTGCTATGAGTTGGAACCGACTCCATGGCACATAACAACAAAAATATATCATTAGGATCTCTGGTAGCATACTGGTTATGAATTGAGCTGCGAACCGCAACATCAGCAGTTGGAAACTACCAGCTGTTCCGCTGGAGAAAGATGAGGCTTTCTGTTCCTTTAAAGGTTTATAGCCTCAGAAACCCTGTACAGGGTCGCTATGAGTTAGAACCCACTCCACAGAACATAACCACCATATATCATTACTATATATTAATTTTACTATATGGTTGGAAATTTTCTGAAACAGACTCTAGAAAACATGGAGTTCAGTCCCACAGTGGCACTAACAGAAGTATTCTTAGGATTTTGCCTGTAACTTCTCTCTCTTTATTTCTCTGTTATTCTTTTTTTTTTTTTTTCTCCCTCTGTATCTCAGAATTTTCTGTACAAATAAAAAATATGTATCATATAGTACTTTTAGATGTTTTCTAGCTCAGTTAAAGGCCATATTAGGAATTAAACTGACCTGTAAAATCATCTGGTACCAGGACTGGTGTGCTTAATTTGATTTACATGCATTCCTTCGCTTTTACCAGAAGAAAAAGAAAGAATGTCTTTAAGAATTGGAAGCCTTAATAGGAAACATCATAAAGGATCTGTCTTGACCCACATTTCAAAGTGTTTCTGATAGTACTTTCTAAATTTTCTGATATAGAATCAATCACATCTTAGTCTAAAGAAGAATTTGATGCAATTTACTGCAATAGGCAAATTTGATAAATATTACTAGATAGAAAAATGAATCCAACAACATTCTCAGTTGAAGGAGTAGGTAAATGAGTAATCCTTGTAGCATGCATATGAAAGTTTTAGCACACTTTATACTTTAACTTAGTAACATGTGTTGAGTTCTTAATGTAGTTGATGGTGGTTATGTGCCGTGGAGTCCATTCCAACTCATAGCGACCTTACACAGGGTTTCTGAGGCTGTAAATCTTTATGGGAGCAGAAGGCCTCATCTTTCTCCCACAGAACAGCTGGTAGCTTCAAGCTGACCTTGAATTTCTCAGCCCAATTTGTAACCACTACACCACCAGAGTGTAGTTAGAGAAGGAATAAACATGGTTTACATCTTTCTTTCTTATCAGTGTTAGCCAAAGAGAGGTCCTCTCTGTAGTATGAAAAATCAACGATCTGTCTTAGATGTATCTCATGTAATGATATACACTGATATATTTATTTTCTCTTAGTATGGTTATGTGTTTCTCTACTTTTTGTTATTTAAAATTTAGTGATATTACTGTCACTTCCTCTCTAACATACTTCTGCCACTTTCCAACCATTTTTCTGTTTAAAAATGTATTTTTAAGAGAGTATTCTCAACCTTGTCAATAACTGAACAGCTAACTTGACAAACTTCAAACTATGGAGGCTAGAACTAAAACTATCAGGGGAATACTGGGAAAAATAATAATTATGTAAAATTTCTGTTTGCTATTAAATAAATACTGACTTGAATCCTCAAGCACAATCCTATAAAGTAAATCAATGATTTCACCTTTATTTTTCATCCTATGAAACTCAAATTTTCTGTGTAAACTATAGAAGAGTCACTTTGTTGTATCTATAATGAAGAGACTTGACTCAGTCAACAAATTTTGTAGGAAATTAAGCACACTCAAGTGTTGCTCAGGGTACGATAAAGAATATAAACTGCATATTTGAAGGTAATATAACCATTAAAAAATATATTTGGCAGTGGTGGTGGAGGCAGCGATGGTTTAGTGATAGAATTCTTGTCTTCGATGCAGGAGACGCAAGATTAATTCACAGGTAACGTACCTAATGTGTAGCCACCACCTGTCTGTCATTAGAGGTTGTGTTTTTATAGGATACTAAATACGATTAAGTGGAACTTTCAGGCATGTTGTTGTTGTTGCTGTTGTTAGGTGTCATCGAGTCGGTACCAACTCATAATGACCTTATGCACAGCAGAATGAAACTTTGCCTGATCCTGGGCCAACCTCACTACTGTTACCACGCTTGAGTCCATCGATGTTGCCACCTGGCCAATCGATCTCGTTGGGCATCTTCTTTTTCTCTGACCCTCCACCTTACCAAACATGATTTCCTTCTCCAGTGACTGGTCCCTCCTGACAATATGTCCAAAGTATGAGAGACCGAGTTTGGCCATCTTGCCTCCAATGAGCACTCTGGCTGCACTTCTTCCAAAACGGATCTATTGATTCTTTTGGCAGCCCATGGAACCTTCAATACTCTCCTCCAACACCATAACTCAAAAGCATCAGTTCTTCTATAGTCTTCCTTATTCATTATCCAGTTTTTGCATGCATATGAGGTTACTGAAAATACCAGTGCTTGGGTTAGATGCACTTTAGTCTTCAAGCTGACATCTTTGCTCTTCAACATTTTAAAAAGGTCTTGTGCAGCAGATTTGCTTAATGCAAATCATTTGATTTCTTTACTGCTGCTTCCCTGAGTGTTGATAGTTGATCCAAGAAGAATGAAGTCCTTGACAACTTCAATATTTTCTCCACTGATAAGAATGATATTTATTGGTCCAGTGGTGAGGATTTTTGTTTTCTTGACATTGAGATGCAATCCATACTGAAGGCTGTCCTCTTTAATTTTCATCAGTAAATATTTTAAGTCCTCTTCACTTTCAGCAGGCAAAGTTATCGCAGGTTATTAATGAGACTTCCTCCAATCCTGATGCCATGTTTTACTTCATATAACCCAGTATACAAGTTGGGTAAGTATGGTGAAAGAATACAATCTTGTTGTACACCTGTTTTAATTTTAAAACATTCACTGTTCCCAGGTTCTGTTCGAACAACTGCTTCTTTGTCCAGGTACAGATTCCTCATGAGCACAGTTAAGTGTTCCGGAATACTCATACTTCACAATGTTGTACATAGCTTGTCATGATACACACAATCAAAAGCCTTTGCATAGTCAATAAAATACAGGTAAACATCTTTCTGATAGTCTATCCTTTCAGCCAAGATCCATCAGACATAAGCAATGATGTCCCTCATTCCACAGCCTATTCTGAATCCAGCTTGAACCTCTGGAAGTTGTCTGTCAATGTATTATTGTAGCTGTTTCTGTATTATCATTAGCAAAACTTTACTCACATGGGATATCAAAGAGATTGTCCAATGATTCCCTCATTCTGTTAGTTCACATCTCTTTGGAATGGGGACAAATATGGATCTCTTCCCATCAGTCGGCTAGATAGTTGTTTTCCAAATTTTTTTTGGCAGAGATGAGTGAGTGCTTCCTGTACCACCTCACTTTCTTGAAAGATTTCTATTTTGATTTCATCAATTCCTGGTGATTTTTCTTTGCCAATTCCTTCAGTGCACCTTGAACTTTATCATTCAGTATCATTGGCTCTGGATCATGTGCTACCTCTTGAAACGGTTGAATATTAACCATTTCTTTTTGGTAGAGTGAGTCTGTGTATTCCTTCTATCTTCTCTTGATGCTTTCTGCATCATTCAATAATTTGTCAATCTTTTTTTTTTAATGTTTTATTGTGAATTATGTGATAGTTTACATGGGAGAACATTAGTTTTACATTCATTCTATCATATATCGTCTCATTGCTATGGTTACAATCCCCTCCATGCAATCCTTCCCCCGTACCCCCAGGTCTTCAGCACACAGTAGCTCTTCCTCTCTGGATCTAAAGTCTTCAGCTGCTCCATCACTCCATGTCATCATGTCTGGCTCCATTTCAGGCATCACTGCTTGTCTGGGTAGGGCCCCTCTCTCTGCTCTTCTCCCTTGATGGTCCTAGGGACCTCCGCTCCTAGACTGAAAAGTTAATCACTCCCTTCCTTGCTATAAAGCATCTACCTTTACATTTCCGACCCTTACAAACAGTCCTGATAACAATTATTCACTATTGTATCACAAGAGACCCATCTGCATTTCATTACATCAGCTCTGCCTAGTCAGATTGAATACTAGTCACTGGAGATTCTACCTTCCTCCAGGCCCTCTGAATCTAGGTTCCCTCTTGAAAGCTTGTAAGCCAGTCACTTCTTGCCTTTGTAGCCCCCCCCCCCTCCCCATTTTGGGTAGCCAATGTCCAAGTTGCCCATCCCTGTCTACTCTGTGTGTGGAGGGTGTGGGAATGATTCTTGCTGTAAGGACTTGTTCCCTCTTTTGAGCTACTGCTTCCATAGGTGTAGGTCAAGTTCATCAAATTGTATGAGAATACTTTTTTTTTTTCCCCTCTTCTTTTTACTTCTGATTGAGCTCTGATCATCCAGTCATTGAAGCCAGGATAAGTGGGTATTATCTGCAACTGTGGGTGTTCTTATGCATATGCTCTCTCTTCTTATCAGCTGGATGCTTCACTCTCGACTCTAGTCCTCTGTGGCTATGTCACTGACTCTGGG
This sequence comes from Chrysochloris asiatica, assembly GCF_000296735.1. Taxonomy (NCBI): domain Eukaryota; kingdom Metazoa; phylum Chordata; class Mammalia; order Afrosoricida; family Chrysochloridae; genus Chrysochloris; species Chrysochloris asiatica. The sequence goes on from NW_006408707.1 coordinate 4,066,283, forward strand.
CCCAAGAGTCCCCAGGTCTTGCCACACTGCTGGCTAACCAGGTCTTCACCCGGGTTCACAGAAGTCTAATGAACGTTTTAGGGCTTAGCTCACCACTTCATTGTTGTTTTTCCCTCTCTTCCCCTTATTGGTGTCGAGCGTGGTCACCAATCAGAGTGTGTATTCCCATTGAGTCTTAGTCTTGGAAGGGGGTTTGCACTGAGGGGACCCGACCACTTGCCTTGATGTTTCCTAGGCAAGCAAGTTGCTTGTTCTTATAGTAACAGTTGGTCTGCCTATGTTTTATATTTTCCTGTAGGTCTTTCTTTCAAGAAGTATCTTCTGTTCTTCTAGCCACTCCAGGTTGGTCAGTGAATCTTTTAACAATGAAAGTCAAGGCTTGAATTTTTTCTTCAGTTCCCCCAGATTGAGAAATGCTGACCGTGTTCTTCCTTTTTAGTTTTCTGATCCCAGATCTTTGCACATTTTGTTGTAATATTTGGCTTTATCTTCCCAAGCTGATCTCTGACATTTTCTGTTCAGCTCTTGGACCTCCTTATTTCTTCCATTTGTTTTAGCATCTCTATGCTGGACAGCAAGTTTCAGTGTCTCTTCTGACATCCATTTTGACCTTTTCCTTCATTCTTGTCTTCTCAATGACCTTTTTCTTTCTTCATGTATGATGTTCTTGATGTCATCCCAAAACTCTTCTGGTCTTCGGTATTTAGTGTTTAATTTATCAAATGTGTTCTTCAGATGATCTCTAAATTCAGGTGGGATATATTCAAGGTCATATTTTGGTTCTCGTGGACTTGTTTTCATTTTCTTCAGCTTCAGTTTGAATTTGCATATGAGTAATTGATGGTCTGTTCCACAGTCTGGCCCTGGTCTTATTTTCATTGAATCTATGGAGCTTTTCCATTGTCTCTTTCTGCAAATGTAGTCAATCTGGTGGGGTCCATGTGTATATTCGTCTTTTATGCTGTCTTAACAAAGTATTTGAAGTGAACAAATCATTGGTTTTGCAGAATTCTATGTGTTCTCCTGCATCATTTCTATCACAAAGGCCATATTTTCCAACTGTTTGATCCTTCCTCTTTGCTCCCAACCTTTGCATTCCAATTATCAGTAATGATCAATACATCTTGTTGCATGTTTGATCAATTTCAGATTGAAGAAGTTGGTAGAATTCTTCTATTTCATCCTCATTGTTGCATAAATTTGAATAATAGTTTTATTAACTCTGCTTCCCTGTAGGCTCATGGATTTTAGTCTATCACAGATAGCGTTGTACCTCATGACTGGTCTGGATATTTTCTTTTTGACGATGAATGCAACACCATTCCTCTTCAATTGGTCATTCTCAGCATAGTAAACCATGTGGTTGTCAGATTCAAAATGGCCAATACCAGTCCATTTTAGTTCACTAATTCCTAAGATATCGATGTTTATGCATTCCATTTCATTTTTGTCAACTTCCAATTTTCCCAGATTCATACTTCGTACATTCCATGTTCCAATTTTCAATGGATGTTTACAGCTGTTTCTCTTCATTTTGAGGTGTGCCCCATCAGCAAATGAAGGTCTGTGGTCTTTTCTCCCAGGAGCTTTACTCCATTGGCTTTATCATGGTCATCTCTATTTTGAGGAGGCAGCTCTTCCCCAGTCACATTTTGAGTGTTTCGAAATATTCCTTTATATGTGGTTCAGAGTTCTAGCATCATCCCCTGAGCCTGGTTGGTCCAGTATTTTGTGTTGTTGCTGATGGAGCTCCTCATTGCACGTCTACCCTATCTGCCATCTTGTTGGTGGCAGAAAACTGATGAAGTTGCTTTTGTTACTACAGTATTAGGATGAAGATATTTGGCTGCAGATATTTTTTAGTGAAACTTTCAGACTAAGATGGAAGAAAAGTCTGAGTATTCACTTCTAAAAATTAACCAGTGAAAATCCTATGGTTAATTTGCATCACAATGGTTAACTTGCATCAGTGATTAGGATGGTGCAGGGTTTCATTTAGTTGTACGTGGAGTCTCTACCAGTCATGGGTCAACTCAATAACAGCAAACAACATTTATTTGGCTTGTTGTGTCATTTCAGATAAGGGAAAACCTTGTCTAGATGTTTCTTCCCTTGAATATTTTGTGGAAATTCCAATGCTGAACCAAGTAAATACTTTTTAAGACATCCAAAACAAAACAAAACAAAACAAAAACCCGGTGTGTGTGTGAGTGTATGTGTTTGTGATTCTGATGCTCTTCACAGATTACTTTTTCCTTTGGTGCAAGCTAGTTCAGAATCAGCAATTATTACAAACATTTAGTGGAAAGTAAAAAGCTCCATTTTTTCCCCCCCAAAGAATAATACTTAAATTAAAAAAAAAAAAAACAACCCATTTTTACAAAGTCTTTAATATTATGTTTTAAATTGCATGAAAATCAGTAAGTGGATTTTTTAAAGTGATGATACAACTTGAGTCATTTAAGATTTGATAACAAAGTCATATAATTTTTAGGTCCTTACTGAAGGTTTAAAGGGTGAGCATAAAACTCTAATTGTACCACTTGTTTATTCTCCTAACTGCATCACTTTTATATTATTGTTAAGTATAGGAAATGAATATGGTTTAAATGAATGGAAGGTTTTTGTCCAGAAATTACTTTACAGTCAAACTAGTTCATATAGATTGAAAAACATTGTATTTTGAAACATGCTAGAAAAATAACTACATTGTGATAGTGGTGATTTAGCTAACATTTTTGTCTTTAAAAGGCTTTTCATCTATTCTTTTATCCAGTAAGGAGATGGTGTCTACTGGATAGAGAAAATTATTGATAAACACATTTAGAATTATTGATTATGCTGAGGAATAGTGAGAGTTCCTAAAATGAGACTGAATCAGGGGAATTGAGATGAAATCTTTTCCTTGGTAGTTCTGCATTTTTCTCCCTTAACTATTTCTCCACTATTCCTCCTTGCAGAACCTACAAGATCACAGGTATGCATTCTATTCAAGAATGTTGTTGAAAAGACATTTATCATAATGTGTGGTAGTGAGGCAAGGGAAGAAGAGCATAAGGTATATTTATCAATCCAATAAAACTCATTTGCATTGATGTGGGATAAAGGACTGGAACATGAGGTTGGTGCCAAATCACAGAAGGCTGTATGCTTACATGTTAGAATTCTGACTCAATCCTTTAGTTATCAGTGGGAATGAACAGTAACAGAATCATAAAAGTTCCTTTTCTATACTTCTGTTTCTTCATTAAGGGTCATTTTCATTCTCAAATTCAATAAATTGTGTAATTGTTTTCTCTTTTCTCATTGTTACTTCCCATTCTTTGATTACATGTGTTTCAAACCCAGCTCACATCTGCTAAGTACATATTGTTGAACATAGTTTTGGGGTGTCTGATTTGACCAATTCCAGCACATTTAATCTAATTTGTTTATTAGTATTTACTGATTTATGTTATGAATTATTGATTATGCTGAGGTATAGTAAGAGTTCTTAAAATGAGTTCATAATAAAAAAAATGTGTCAACGTGCCTTACCATGATTCTCAGTGGTTTGTCAGTTATGTGACAATCTTTCATGATGTGATTTGATGTGGTAAACCGATGAAAGGATTAAATATGGGATGTTTCACTCTTAATCCCATCATGACCCTGATTCAATGTATAGGAGATTCCAAAGGGTATGGAATGCAATACCTTCTATCTTGCAATAGACAAAAGGAGAGAAACAAACAGGGAAAGTGGGACTCACTGCCACCAAGGAAGATAAACCAGCAGTGAAGTGTGTCTTTTGGGCTTGGGGTTCTTGCATTGTGAAACACCTAGATCTAGGAAATGACTGAAGTTAAGACAAATGGAAATTTCCAATGAATGATAGACCTATAGATGCTGAAAGTAAACAAGTACCTTTCCTCAGAGTTGGTACTCTGGAGTCAGAGTTCTAACTTTCTAAACTATGAGAGAATAAATTTCTGTTTGTTAAAGTCATCCACTGTGGTATATCTACTATAACAATGCTAGATAACTAGGACAACTTGATAAATTGTCAAGTCCTAAAACACATAAAATACAAACCCATGGTTTAGAGCATGGGACTTCCTATTTCAGTGATGAGATGATGTGCAACACCTAGTTCATGTACCTGTAAGAAATTTTTAGAAAGTCTTCAGAATGAGAAGTCATTCTAATCATTATTTGGGGAAAGCAAGTTTATATAATTTAGAGTGCTTAAGTAAAAAGATTTGTGTATCTAGAATAGGGCAAGATAATAAAAGGTGCTTTAAACACATCAAACATTATATAAACGCTGAACATGGTTTCTGACAATAAAAAATTCATATGCTTTAAAAATTTTGTCAAACAGCCATGCAAGGTTTAGAAAAACCCAAAGTGGGACCAGACATTCATCTTATTTAAGTTTGTAGGGATACTGTCAAATACTTTTAAAGCAACAAGCATTTTTTTCATGAACCTGAATTTGCTTGCTGGATAATTCAGGCTCAAAGCACATTTTTTTTTTTTTTTTAATGTTTGATTTTGGTGTGTGTGACACTCTGTAAAGTAGCTGGATAAAATTCCACATTGTCTGGAAAGTAATGAGTCTGGGCTTGATCAAAACTTGTCAGATTCAGATTAGAGTTGACCCTATCTTTAGGGTCATATTTTCCAATCCTCACACTACTTTACAAGCTTCAGTGTGCATGAAATTATAAAACATGGAGCATGAGAAAATATCTCCCAGGTTGTTTTTATGGCAAGTGAGCCTAGAGAAATAAAGTGATTTTCAGCCCTTTGAGTTTTATTACTTTCTGAAGAAAGAAAATTTGGTTTGGGTCAGTTTTCAAGTTTAACAGTTCATCAGCTCATAATTGCACTCATTATTACTGTAGCCAGCTTTATATTGGAGTTTGATTAATAACGATATGCGATTCAGTAACGCTTTCCATTAAGTGGCACTAATTACACTGTAACTGCTGTTCAACAACCAAGCAAGTGTAACTACAATGTCATTTTTATGGAGCCAGATTTGCTCATAAGGGTGCTTCAATAATGCTATTATGGGAATGAAGTAACTGAAAGTGTGATGACAAAGTTGCTGTTGCTTTAAATCCATTAAACTTAAACCATTTATTCTTAGTTTCTTATTGATAGGAAAAGCTTGTTATTTGGACTCAGTTAATATCTCTGAAATGTAATGAATATTTGGTCATTATCACTTGTAACTATTCTGGGTACTAAGAAGTAAAGTTGTTGAATATAAAAACATAGGAATGAATTGGAAGACTGAGTACAAACCTGAATTTTACTCACTTATTCTGTGATTTGAGTTTGTGCCCCATCAACAAATGAAGGTCCCATGGGATTTACTCCCACAGGCTTTACACCATTCACATCATCATGGTAAACTCTACTTTGAGGAGGCAACTCTTCCCGTCACATTTTGAGTGCCTTCCAACATGAGGGGCTCATTTTCTGGCACTATATCTGACAGTGTTTCTCTGATATTCAGAAGGTTTTCTGTGACTAACTATTCTGAAGTAGTTCACCACTCCTGCTTCCTAGTCTGTCTTCGTCTGGAAGCTCCTCTGAAACCTGTCCACCATGGGTGACCTTGCTGGTATTTAAAATACTGGTGACATAGGTTCCAGAATCACAAGACACTCAGTACGACAAACTGATGCAATTTAAAATGAAGAGAAAGAGCTGCAAACATCCATTAAAAATTAGAACATGGAATGTAAGAAGTATGAATCTAGGAAAATTTCAAATTATCAAAAATGAAATGCAATGCATAATCATCAATATCTTAGGCATCAGTGAGCTGAAATGGACTGGTATTGGCCATTTAGAATCTGATAAACACGTGGCTTACTATGCCAGGGATGACAAATTGAAGAGGATTGGTGTTACATTCATTGTCAAAAAGAACATATCCAGATCAGTCATGAGGTACAATGTTGTCTATGCACTTACAGGGTAGACCAGTTAATACCGCTATTATTCAAACTTACGCACCAACCACTAAAGCCAGTGAGGATGAAATAGAAGAATTCTACCAACTTATTCAATGTGAAATGGATCAAACATGCAATCAAGATGTATTGATCATTAGTGGTGATTGGGATACAAAGGCTGGGAGCAAAGAGTTGGAAAATATGGCATTGGTGGTAGTAATGATGCCAGAGATTGCATGATAAAATTCTACAAAATCAATGACTTGTTCATTTCAAATATGTTTTTTAGACAACATAAGACATGTCTATACACACAGACCTCACTAGATGGAATACATAGATTTCAAATTTCTACATCTGTGGAAAGAGACAATGGAAAACTCCATATCACCAGTCAAAACAAGGCCAGGGGCAGATTGCTCATATGCAAATTCAAACTGAAGGCAATTGCTCATATGCTAATTCAAACTGAAACTGAAGAAAATGAAAACTAGTCCATGAAAAACAAAATATGACCTTGAATATCTCCCATCTGAATTTAGAGATAATTTGAAGAACAGATTTGATACATTAAACACTAAGAGAGAAGACCAGAAGAGTTGTGGGATGACATTAAGAACATCATACAGGAAAAAACAAAAAAGTCATTAAGAAGTTAAGGAAGAAGGAAAAGGTCCAAATGGGAGTCAGAAGAGACACTGAAATTTGCTCTCCAGAGTAGAGATGCTAAAGCAAATGGAAGAAATGAGGAGGTACAAGAGCTGAACAGAAAATTTCAAAAATCAGCTTGAGAAGATAAAGTCAAATGTTACAACAAAATGTGCAAAAATCTGGAGTCAGAAAACCAAAAAAGATGAATGGGTTTAGCATTTCTTAAGCTGGAGGAACTGAAGAAAATATTCAAGCCTCAACTTTTGTTATTGAAGAATTCTCTGGGCAAATTATTGAATGATGCAGAAAGCATCAAGAAAAGATGTAAGGAATACACAAAGTCGTACCAAAAAGAAATGGTTGATGTTCAAGAACTGAAGGAAGAAATCCAAAGTGTGTTAAAAGAATTGGCAAAGAACAAGGCACCAGGAATTGATGAGATCAAAATTGAAATCTTTCAAGAAAGTGAGACGACACAGGAGGCACTCACTCATCTATGCCAAGAAGTTTGGAGGAGAACTACTTTTCTGATTGATTGGAAAGGATACATATTTGTGCTCATTCCAAAGAGAGGTGACCCAATGGAATGAGGGAATTATCAGACAATCTCTTTGATATTCCATGCAAATAAAGTTTTACTAAAGGTTATACAGAAATGGCTGCAAGCATACATTGACAGAGAACTTCCAGAGGTTCAAGCCGGATTCAGAATAGGCCATGGAATGAGCGATATCGTTGTTGATGTCTGATGGATTTTGATTGAAAGCAGAGAACATCAGAAAGATGTTTGTCTGTGATTTACTGACTATGCAAAGGCTTCTGATTGTGTGGATCATTACAAGCTATGGGCAACATTGTGAAGTATGAGTATTCCGGAACATGTATTGTGTTCATGAAGAATCTGTACATGGACAGATCATGGGAACACTAAATGGTTTAAAATTAAGAAAGGTGTGTGACAGGGTTGTATTTTTCACCATACTTATTCAACCTGTATGTTGAGCAAATAATCCGAGAAGCTGGGTTATATGAAGAAAAATGTGGCATCAGGATTGGAGGAAGACTCATTAAACCTATGATTGATACAACCTTGCTTGCTGAAAGTGAAGAGGACTTAAAACATTTACTGATGAAAATCAAAGAGCACAGCCTTAGATATGGATTGCATCTCAATGTAAAGAAAACAAAAAGCCTCACCACTGGACCAATAAATATCATTCTTATCAGTGGAGAAAAGATTGAAGTTGTCAAGGACTTCATTCTTCTTGGATCAACTATCAACACTCAGGGAAGCAGCAGTCAATAAATCAAGTGACATATTGTGTTAGGTAAATCTGCTGCACAAGACCCTTTTAAAGTGTTGAAGGGCAAAGATGTCAGCTTGTGGACTAAGGTGCCCTGACCCAAGCCATGGTATTTTTCAATAACCTCAAATACATGCAAAAGCTGAACAGTGAATAAGGAAGACTGTAGAAGAATTCATGCTTTTGAGTTATGGTGTTGGAGGAGAATATAGAAAGTGCCATGGGCTGCCAAAAGAACCAACAGATATCTGTGTTGGAAGAAGTGCAGACAGAGTGCTCCTTGTAGGCCAGGATGGCCAAACTTAGTCTCTCATACTTCGGATATATTGTCAGGAGGGATCAATCACTGGAGATCATGTTTGCTAAGATGGAGGGTCAGAGAAAAAAGAAGAAGACCCCCAGCGAAATGAGTTGACAAAGTGGCAGCAACAATGGGATCATGCGTGGCAACAATTGTGAGGTTGGCTCAGGACTGGGCAGTGTTTCATTCTGTTGTGCATAGGGTCGCTATGAGTCGGTACCCACATGATGGCACCTAACAACAACAATAATGCTGTGGCTTAATGTGCTGGACTGCATAATCTGTTTGAATCGCAAGGTCAGCCATCAAGCTCCTTGCAAACCCTACACAGAGTTGCTATGGGTCGGAACCAAGTCGATGGCATATAACAACAAGAATTACATGGATACTGGGCAAAGTATTCAACTTATCTGAAATCATTATATAATATGAGTATAAGTCAAAAAGTACTATTTCTATGGTTCCATTTCAGATATGCACAGATTTATTTCAATTAAAAAGTCTTTAGAAATGTGTCTGCTACAAGTGGATGGCTGTAGACAAGTTTTCTGAGTAATACACTTTCCTTAGTCTCATTAGGGATACTTTGAAGAAAGGAAAGGTCCAGTTGAAACAGTGGTTTTCAAGGGCATCGATTGGAAAGTTTAATTCAAAGCAGAGGTTATGTTGACTCCTTTTGGGATTTCACATGGGTAATCTTGACAGATTTACTCATAAAACACAAAATCATCACAGGGACATAGTGTGAAGTTTTAAGAAAGTAGAAAATTGCATCTGTGAAAAAGAAAGGTAGAAAATTGTGCTAAGGAATTATTTCCATCATGACAATGTGCTTGCTCATTCCACCAGGGTAGCAAGAATTTCATTGGTAAATCTTACTCCATTTACTCTACTGCCATGTACTTACCTCTTCAAGTGTATTTTTGTTCCTGAAACAGAGCAAGTGTTGAAAACGAACATGATTTGACCGACAAGTATGCCAAAACTACAATTTTTAGAGTTTAAATCAAAGAGCACAGAATTCTTTGTGGAAGAGTCAGAGAGTTAGAAACACCACCTTCAAAAATATAGAGACCTAAATGGAGGATATGTAAAAAAAAATAGCTTCACATTTTAATATGATTGTTTAATAAATGTTTCTATGATTTTAAAGTAAAAACTTTTTGACTTACCCACGTTTGTTTATGTGCGTATCATGTATATGTGTGTGTGGTTGTTGCCATTGTTATTAAGTGCAGTCAAGTTGGTTCTGATCCATAGTGACCCTGTATTATGTTTCCAAGTAGGTACTCGTTGAGTTTGAATCTCTGGTCTTGCTGTTCAAACAAACCTTGAAGTCTAGTGCTTTTCCTGCAGTGACACACCAGGACTCCATGTGTGTTTTATATACCTCTAACTGTGATGTTTTGATTAAATGTGATACTGTTTAAAAATTAAAACTCTAATTAGAAGGAATTAGGATTTATCAAAGTGTGTGATAATGAGGTAAAGGAAGAATAACATAAGGCATATTTATGAACCTTAGAATATGCATTTGCACTGGTTGGAAAAAAGGACAAGAAAATGCATTAAGTTGCTGCCAAATAAAAAATGAAACACCATTGTATGAAGAAGCAGTGGATATGATATGAAAAAGGATATGTTGTATTCACAAAATGTGGTATTATGTTGAAAGAGGGTTCATTCATATTTAGGGAGGCTTAGTGACAAATATTTCTGCAGGGTTTAGGGTGAAATATGCTGGAAATATTGAAGTCAAATGGCATGGAAAAGATCAGTAAAGGGTGAGTAGCTGTTACTTAAAGAGTGACTGGACTTTTGTGTACTATCTCTGATTCTTCTGCTAATAATTGGATCTTTTGCACAAAAACGTTGGTGAAGAAAGAAAATTGGAACTTGTATAGAATAAATTAAAATATTTTGAAGAAAAATAAGACACTAAAGTAATGGGCACTGTTCCAGTGTCTATATCAGTGTGGATTTCGGATTATGTGTTTAATGGGTAGTGGTGACAGATCAACTGAATTAGAGTTGTTTCAGGGAATCAAAAATATTTGGTGGATACAACATCAGGTGATAAAAGTAAGATACATATATCTTACTCATCAGTTTGTCGTACTGTAGTGGCTTGTGATTTGCTGTGGTTATGGAAGCCATGCCACCAGTATTTTAAATACCAGCAGGGTCAAACATGGTGGACAGGTTTCAGATGAACATCAAGAGGAAGACAGAAGAAGGAGTGACAAACTACTTTAAATATTTAGTCACTGAAAACCTTATGAATAGCAAAGTAACACTGTCAGATATAGTGTTGGAAAATGAGCCCCTCAGGTTGGAAGGCATTCAGAATGCGACTGGGGAAGAGTTGCCTCTTCAAAGTAGAGTTTACCATGATAATATGAATGGAGTAAAGCCCGGGGAATAAAGCCCTCAGGACCTTCATTTGCTAATGGGACACAACTCAAAATGAAGAGAAACTGCTGCAAACATTCATTAATAATTGGAACATGGAATGTACAAAGTATGAATCTAGGAAAATTAGAAATTGTCAAAACTGAAACGGAATGCATAAACATTGATACTTTAGGCATTAGTGAGATGAAATGGACTGGTATTGGCTATTTAGAATCTGATAACCACATGGCTTACTATGCCAGGAATGAAAATTGAAGAGGAATAGTGTTGCATTCACTGTCAAAAAGAATATGTCTAGATGAGTCATGAGGTACAATGCAGTCTGTGATAGAATAATATCCATGTGCCTATAAGAAAGACAAATTAATACCACTATTATTCAAATTTACACACCAACCACTAAAGCCAGTTTGTAGAAATAGAAGAAATCTACCAACTTCTTCAATGTGAAATGGATCAAACATGCAATCAAGATGTATTGTTCATTACTGGTGATTGAAATGCAAAGGTTGGGAGCAAAGAGGAAGGATCAATAGTTAGAAAATAAGGCCTGGGTTATAGAAATGATGTTGGAGATCACATGATAGAATTCTGCAAAACCAATGAATTGTTCATTTCAAATACCTTCTTTTGATAGCATAAGAGATGACCACACACATGGACCTTACCACATGGTATACATAGAAATCAAATTGACTACATCTGTGGAAATTGACGATGGAATAGCTCCATATCATCAATCAAAACATGGCCAGGAGCAGATGGTGGAACAGACCATCAATTGCTCATATGCAAATTCAAACTGAAGCTGAAGAAAATGAAAACAAGTCCAGAAGAGCCAAAATATGACCTTGAATATATCCCACCTGAATGTAAAGATCATTTAAAGAACAGATTTGATACATTAAACATTAAAGACCAAAGACCAGAAGCGCTGTGGGATGACATTAAGAACACCATACAGGAAGAAAGCATAAAGTCATTAAGGAAGACAGCATAAAGTCATTAAGAAGACAAGAAAGGAGGAAAAGGTCAAAATGGATGTCAGAAGAGACACTGAAACTTGCTTTCCAACACAGAGATGCTAAAGCAAAAAGGAAGAAATGAGGAGGTCCAACAGCTGAACAGAAAATGTCAAAGATCAGCTTGAGAAGATAAAGCCAAATATTACAACAAAATGTGCAAAGATCAGAAAATCAAAAAAGAAGAACACGCTCAGCATTTCTCAAGCTGGGGGAACTGAAGAAAAAATTCAAGCCTTGACTTTTGTTATTGAAAGATATACTGGGCAAATTATTAAATGATGTAGGAAGCATGAAAAGAAGATGGAAGGAATACACAGAGTCACCATACTAAAAGGAAATGGTTGATGTTCAACCATTTCAAGAGGTAGCATATGATCAACAGCCTGATACTGAAGGAGAAAGTTCAAGGTGCACTGAAGGAATGGCAAAGAAGAAGACACTAGGAATTGATGGAATCAAAATTGAAATCTTTCAAGAAAGTGAGGTGGCATAGAAGGCAGTCATTCATATTTGCCAAGAAATTTGGAAGATAATTACCTGGCCGATTAATTGAAAGAGACCATATGTGTGCCTGTTCCAAAGAGAGATGAAGGAATGAGGAAATCATTGGACACTATCTTTTATTTATTTATTTATTTATTTATTTATTTATTTATTTATTTTTAATTTTTAATTAAGGTTTTTATTGTGGATTGAGTGACAGTTTACAGGGCATATCATCAGTTTTACATTCAACAAATAATACACCTTGTTTCGTTGCAATGATTATAATCCCCACCATGTATTTTAACAGTTAACAGTATTTCCCTCTATCCACTTTAGCTTTTAAAAAATAAACAAACAGAAAAAACATTCACGCATATATAATAATTTACATCTCCAAAGGGCACATTCTGCAAGTCTGCCTCCTGGCCACCAGCTCTTAGACCCTCTCTTCTTGGTCCATGAATCTAGAGTCCTCAGCCGCTCCCCCTCTCCATTCCCCCATCTTTGTCTCCATCTCTGTCACTGCTGCGTCTCTGGATAAGGTCCCTCTTTCTGCTTGTACTCTTCTCCCTTGATGGTCCTAGGGTCCTCTGTTTCTGGACTGTAAGGTTAACCACTCCCTTGCTTTTGTTACAAAACTTCTACCTTTACAATTGTGATAGTCACAATTAGTCATAATAACAATGATTCACTATTGAATCCTAAGAATCTTATCCCCATCTCCTTTTCACCAGACCCATCTAGAAAAGACGACAGCTCTTCAGTGGGGTCTCTTTCTTTCCCCCGATACTCTTAAACTAAACTCCCTCTCGAAACCTTGTAGGCCAGTCACTTCGTGCTTTTATTGCCCCCTCATTTTAGGTAGCCAATGTCTAAATTGCCCGTCCCTATCTAACCTGTGTACAGAGGGGATAGAATTGATACTTGATGCGAAGACTGTTTCCCTCTCTGTTGGCTTTTAGAGTAACTACTGCTCTGAGTATAGGTCAGGTTCATCAAATTGAAGCAATTTACCCTTGTTTCCTTTATACAAAAAAAAAAAAATTTTTTTTATTCTTTCTCTAGTCGAGTTCTGATTATCGAGCCATCAAGGCTAGGTCAAAAGAGTACTGTCTGCAAGTTTGGGTGTTGTTGTGCATCCCCCTCACTTCATATCAGCTGGATGCTTCACTCTCAGCTCTAGCCCTCTGTGGCTAAGTCCTTGTTCATGGGCTCAAGTGTCCTCAGGTCTCACCACACTTTGGACCAACCAGCCCTTCCTCTTCTCTCTCTCATCTCCAGGTCAACGGAATTCAATGGACTGGTGTTGAACTCAGCCCATTTCTTCATTGATGCCTTTCTGCCTCTTTCACTCACCAGTAGACCAATGTGATCGCCAGCAAGCTTTACATGCTTGTTTTTGTATTCCCTTTGAGTTTCAGTCTTAAAGGGGAGTTTGTCCTGAAGGCACTTGATTGCTAGCCTTGATGTCTTCCTAGCAAACAGCTTGCTTATTCTTGTAGTAGCCAGTCATGCTGACATGTTTGTTTTGGTTTTTTCCTGATGATCTTTCTTTGAAGATGTATCTTCTGTCACTGTAGATGTTCCAGCCTGCTTGTCCTTTCTAGTGGGAATGTCCCACCTCATAAGGTTCTGGATGGGACTTAGGATTCCACCTAAGGCCCTAAACTCTGTAAAGGCTTTGCACAAGGCCTATTTCATTGGGCAAGTTGTAGAACCCCTTTTAGGTATTCTAATGTTATAGGCTGATGACAGGCTTACAAGTTTTCTCTAATCATGTTTCCCAACATTCCTTTCTATCTCACGCAAATGTCTATTTTACAATACTAGGCAAGAAAAACTAATATTCATAAGGCAGTCAAGGATTTTAGTATTACTTACCCTCTTCAAGCTATATCTAGATCCCTGTATCCCAGAGCCCTGTTGTTCCAAGTTTGAGCATGCATCACTATTTACCTCTGTCCTACTAGGCCATGCAAACCTGTCTCAGTGTTCCCCTATCTATCTTGTTCTTCTGCCTCCTCCTCCTTTCTTGTATTGCCCTCCCCAACACCCAAACTAACCGCTCCCAACCCCATTGTGGTTACCTTATATTCCATTAGCTCTACCCTCCATTTAAGACTGTCTATTTTATCCTGTAATCTACCTAACCTTCCCACCACCTGGATCTTTGTTCCTCTGTATTTACTTTCTTTTACATTGTAATTGTTTTGATCATAGACTGACCTCCTAAATCCTCTGTTCTTATAATTTTATTCTGTTCTTGGCTCTTCCATTAGTCGATTTTGTTCAGGCTGATGCTGCCACATATGTCATTCTGTAGTTGCTGTCTGTTCTTGTTGGTTCTCAGTCCACGGAACTTTCTTTAGGATGTTTTTCATAGCAAGGTTGGCTTTGATAAAATCCCTTAGCTTCTGTTTATCCTGGAAGATTTTGATACACCATCATATTTGACAGCTTTGTTGGGTAGAGGATTATTGGGTGGCAGTTTTTTTTCTTTCTTTCAGGGTTTTATATATGTCTTACCATTGCTTTCTTGCCTGCCTGGTTTCTGTTGAGAAATCCGAGCTTAATCTGATTTGCTTTCCTTTGTATGTTACACTTCTCTTTCTCTAGCTGCTTTCAAGATCCTGTCCTTATCTTTGATTTTGGAGAGCTTTATTATTAGATGTCTTGGTGATTGTCTTTTAGGGTTTATCCTTCCTGGGGTTCGTTGAGCTTCTTGATTGCTTATCTTTTCACATTTCAGGATACTGGGGAAATTTTCTTTCAGAAGCTCTTCAACTATCTCCCCTGTGGACTTGTGTGATTGTTCCTGTTCTGGAATGCCAGTAATTCTTAAGTTATTCTTCTTTATGTTGTCCAACATGAATCTTTGGCCTTCTTCAGATTTTTTATCCTTTTTTTGTGTGTGTTCTTCTATCTTAGTAGTGTTGAGAGATTTGTCTTCTAACTCACTAGTTCTGGCTTCTATCTCTTCAATTCTACTCCTTTGCCCTTTTAGTGTATTGTCCATTTCTGATATTCTATTATTAATTGTTTGGACCTCTTTCTGTATGTTTTGAATTGTTTCCAATACTATATCTTATTTGATTGTTCCTGTAGCGCTTTCCTGACTTCTTCCTTATTTTTCTCAACTCTATTATATAGTGTTTTGATACATTTTAAAATCACTTTTCTGAATTCCTTCTCAGGCATTTCCAAAGCCTGCCCATCTTCCAGTATGGAGTGTAGGTCTACTCTTAGCTCATTTGCCTCAGTCACTTTAACTTGTTTCTGGACAGGTGCAGATATGGTCATTTCTTCTGTTTTTTTGGGCATATTCAGGGGTTATATGTGGCCTTAGTACTTAGAAAGGTGTGTGTTTTGGTATTTTTTATGCTTTCTGCTTACCTCCAGGTAGATGTGAACTGGAAATGAGCTTCCCTTTACACTCTTCTTCTTGAGAAATTTCAAGATGCCACCATTGGTTGTTTTGATGTAACTTAGGATTTAATTTTTGGTCTATTTCCTTTTTTGTCTGCCTGTCTCACTCCACAATCCCTATTCAGGCCTTTTTTCTAGTTGTAAACATCTCAGGGAAGGCTGTGGCTGTTTGGTTTTAACTGGAAACTGTCTCTTTAAATTTCGAGGAGATCTGTGTCCATGCATAGTAGAACCCTCCAAGAGTGGGGCTGGAGTGCCCACTAGCTCAGGCACACCTGTAGTCACTAAAACAGAGGTGTGCAGACAGCAAGAGACCAATGAACAGATACTAAAAGAAAAGAATGTCCACACTTTTATATCCGCAGTTTTGTCAGGCATCTGTGGCTGCTCTGATCCTTTTCCTGCTTGGTTTTACCCAATATGGCAGCTCCTGTAGCAGCTGAGCATCTTGCATTAGAAAGCAATGGATTTCTTGTTTCTGTTACATATTCCCCTAACTGTAAGCCTTCCAACCTTCTAATTATTCCTTTATATGTGGTTCAGAGTTCTGGGACCATCCCCTGTGCCTTCTTGGTCCTGTATTCTGTGTTGTTGCTGACGGAGCTCCTTACTACACGTCCACCCAATCTGCCATCTTATTTGTTCTCTGGACAATATCTTTTATATCACATGCTAGTGAAGTTTTACTAAAGGTAATAGAGATATGGCTACAAGCATACATTCATAGAGAACTTCCAGAGGTTCAAGTTGGATTCATAAGAGGCTGTAGAATGAGTGATATCATTTCTGATGTCCGATGGATCTTGATTGAAATCAGAGAATATTAGAAAGATGTTTGCTTGTGCTTTATTGATTATGCAAAGGCTTTCGATTGTATCATGACAAGCTATAGTCAACATTGCAAAGTATGAGTATTCTGGAACACTTAATTGTGCTCATGAGGAATGTGCACATCGACCAAGAGGCAGTTAGGACTTCTAGTTTGGGGGCAGGGAATACAGAGACAGACAGTGAATATTGCTCTGCTAAAACACAAAAAGAGAGAAAGAGCAGTCCACAAAAAATTGCAGAGCTTTGGATTTTGTTTAAGGTTCCAGGCACCAGTTTCCTGTGCCCACTGAGAAGAAATCTGCCTGTGGAAATGAAATATAGTGATTTCTGAATCATTCCAGCTGCAGCAGTCTGGAGCCCGAAGTCCTCAGGCCGTAGGACGGAGACACAGCCAAGCAGGGGCAGCAACCCAGCGCTAGAAGCTACAGAGTTGTGTGTCTGGAGGAAGAAGTGTAACTGATTTTTCATCTTTCACTTTTCATTTTTCGTGTATTTCTCCTTTTCACCCTGATTGAAACCTCACTGCACAGCCCAGACACTTTCAGGCAGGGAGGAAGACACCCCCAAAGGGTCCAGCATTGCACCCACAGTTTTCCAATGGCAAAGAGAGAAAACCCACAGGATGCTTCTTATGATGTTCTAAACCTCAGAACCAGTCCCACTGTTTACCTAGGCAGTACCCCCTTATCCTTGCCTGCACAGCAAAGGCCAGTGCTCAGTGTCAATCACAATTTTATTTTTGTTTTTGATTGGTGGTTTCTGTCTCTCTTTTATATTATTTCTGTCTTTGGTACTTTGGGCCTCAATATCCTCCCAGGGTTTGGAGCTTTCACCCCTTCTTTACCCAAGAAGAGACAGCAACTCTGCCTATATAGCCAAGCATAAACTATAATACTCCACCATTTGGACAAGAGTCAAAACCAGCTGCTAGGCATTACACATGAATAGGGAAGCCTATCTCCAGATCATATCTACCAGGAGACGCTCAGCAAGCTTAACAACAAAGCAACATACATCCATTTAAGCATTAAAAACTTACATAACTCTTGAAACTGTCCAAGAAAACACAATTGAATATCTCAACACATGTCCAAAAACAGAAAAAAGTAACTGAGACAAATGAGCTGGAAGCAGAGACAGACTTTCTAGTAGAAGAGCAGGCTCTCGAGCTACCTGAGAAAGAATTCAGAAGAATAATATGGAAACAGAACTAAATGCTCTGAAAAAGACTGGAGGAAAATAAGGAAGAAGTCAGGAAAGTGATACAGGAGCAATCAAACAAGATAAATACAGCACTGAAAACAATGAACAACCTGTAAAAAGAAGTCCAGATTATTAATAATAAAATATCAGAAATGGACAATACACTGAAAGGGCAAAGAACAGAATGGATGAGATGGAAGCCAGAACCAGCGAGCTGGAAGACAAATCTCTCAATGCTGTTAAGATAGAAAAGCAAGCAGAAAAAAGGATAAAATATCTGAAGAGAGTCTAAGATTTCATGCTGGATAACATGAAGAGGAACAACTTAAGAATTATAGACATTCCGGAATAGGAAGAATCACAGAATCCACAGAAGAGATAGTTGAAGAGCTTCTGAAAGAAAATTTTCCTAACATCTTGAAGGATGAGAAGATAAACATTCAAAAAGCTGAAAGAACCCCAGGAAGGAAAAATTCTAAAAGAAAATCACCAAAACATCATAATCAAGCTCTCTGAAATCAAAGAAAAGGGAGAGAATCCTAAAAGTAGCCAGGGAACAGAGAAGTGTTACTTAGAAAAGGCAAGAAAATCAGATTAAACTCTGATTTCTCAGCAGAAATCATACAGGCAAGAAGGTAATGGGGAGGCATATATAAAACCCTAAAATAAAATAAAAAAATAAAAAACTGCCAACCAAGAAACGTCTATCCAGCAAAACTGTCAATCAAATACGATGGTGCAACCAAAACATTCCAGGATCTAGTGCTTCAGAACATCCTAAAGGAAGTTCTTTGGAATGAAAACCAGCAAGAACTGACAACAACCAGAGATTGACAGACGTGGCAACACCACCTGGAACTCGTTTGGTGGATAGCAGAGTTCAGATTGGAACAAAATTACAGCAATGAATTCAGAGGACCTGTGAGACCACCAACGATCAAAATATTAACAATGTCAAAGAAGGGAAAAATACAGAAACAGAGATACAGGTGGTGAGGTGGTCGAGTAGATGGCAAGATACAAAGGATTGTCTTAAATGCAGGGAAAACTTAACAGACTATAGGGTAACCTCTAAGAAAATTAATACTTCACAACTTACCATGAAAATGAAGATCCAAGCAGAACAAGGAAACATTAAAACAAAGAAGAAACTGACAAGAAATAGCACAAAAAACTTCAATGCAACACAAGAAGGCATGTAGAACAAAGGAACAAACAGAAGCACAAAAAATAAAATAATGAAAGCAGTTAATCCATACCTATT
>NW_006408707.1:4085330-4089562 GCF_000296735.1 Chrysochloris asiatica
AATACTAATCTCTGATAAAATAAACTTTAAGGCAAAAACTAGCATAAGAAATAAAGAAGGACACTATCTCATGATTAAAGGATCAATTGAGCAAGATGACATAACCATAATTAACATCTATGCTTCCAATGAAAGAGCACCAAGATATATAAAGCAAACCGTACTAGAATTGATGAAAAGAAATTGATAAATCTACAATTATAGTGGGGGTTTTTAGCACACCACTTTTGAAAAGGGATAGAACATCCAAAAAGAAACTCAACATAGCTACAGAGGAACTGAACAGCACAATCAACCAACTTGATCTCATAGACATGTACAGAGCATTCAACCCAACAACAGCACAATATACATTCTTTTGCAGTGCACATGGAACATTCTTCAGAATTTGCCATGCGTTAGGTCACAAAGCAAGCCTCCAGAAATTTACAAACATCAAAATTCTACAAAGCATCTTTTCAGACCACAATTGCATAAAATTAGAAATAAACGATAAGAAGACCAAGGAATTAACATTAAATACATGGATACTGAATAACACCCTGATGAAGAGCGACTGGATAATAGAAGAAATTAAACGTGAACTCAGAAAGTTTCTAGAAACAAACAAGAATGAAAATACAATATATCAAAATATTAGGGACATGGTGAAAGCGGTGCTGAGAGGAAAATTTATTGTAATTAATGTGCACATACAAAAAGAAAAAGAATCAAAATTTAACACATTAACAAAGCATCTCTACCAACTAGAAACAGACCAACAGAAGGAATCTAGTCACCAAGAGAAAAGAAATAATACAGATCAGAGCAGAAACAAATGAGATAGAAATCAGAAAACTATAGAAAGAATCAACAGGACAAGAAGCTGGTTCTTTGAAAGGATTAATAAAATTGACAAACCATTGGCAAAACTAAAAAAAGAAAAAAGGGAGAAGAAACAAATGACACGCATTAGAAACCATATGGGCGATGTCACAAGGAATAAAAGGAAATCAAAAGGATAACAGACTATGAGGAGTTGTATTCCAACAAATTTGATAACTTAGAAGAGATGGATACATTTTTAGATAAACACGACCCACCTAAACCCACACATAGTGAAGTAGAAGACTTGAACAGACCCATAACAAAAGAAGAAATTGATCAGGTCATCAAAAAACTCCAAACCAAAAGAAGTTCAAGTCCAGATGGCTTCACTGGTGAGTTCTACCAGACATGCAGGGAAGACTTTTCACCAATTCTACTCAAATTATTCCAGAGTATAGAGGAGGATGGAAAACTTCCTAATACATTTTATAAAGCAAGCATAACCCTCATACTAAAACCAGGGAAGGATATCACTAAGAAAGAAAACTACAGGCCAATATCCCTCATGAACATAAATGCAAAAATTCTCAACAAAATCCTAGCCAACAGAATTCAGCAGCACATTAAAAAATAATATATCATGACCAAGTGGAATTCATATAAAGGATGCAAGGATAGTTCAACATTAGAAAAACAATCAATGTAATCCACCATATAAACAAGAAAAAAGAAAAAAACACGTGATCATATCGATTGATGCAGAAAAGGCATTTGACAAAATCCAACATCCATTCCTGATTAAAACACTCAACAAAGTAGGAATTGAAGGGAAATTCCTCAACATAATCAAGAACATATATACAAAACCAACAGTCTACATTACTCTCAATGGAGAGAAACTGAAAGCCTTCCCTCTGCAAAGAGGAACCAGACAAGGATGCCCTTTGTCACCACTCCTAGTCAATATTGTACAGGAAGTCTTAGCCAGAGATATATGGCAAGACAGAGAAATCGAGGGTATCCAAATTAGCAAAGTGAAAGTAAAATTCTCTCTATTTGCAGACGATATGATCCTATATATAGATAACCCCAAAGACTCAGTAAAAAAGGTACTAGACCTCATAGGAAGATTCAGCAAAGTGGCAGGGTATAAGATCAGCACACAAAAACAGTTGGATTCCTCTATACCAATAATGACAGTGCTGAAAAGGACATTAGGAAAACAATACCATTTACAATAGCCACACAAAGGATCTAGGAATAAATGTAACCAAAGAAACAAAAGACCTATACAAAGAAAACTACAGAACATTACTGCAAGAAACCAAAAGAGACTTACAAAAATTGTAGAATATACCATGCTCCTGGATGGAAAGACTTAACATTGTGAAAATGTCAATACTGTCCAAAGCAATTTACACATATAATGCAATCCTAATCCAGATTCCAACAACATTCTTCAAAAGATGGAAAACACAATTACAAACTTTATATGGAAAAGAAAGAGACCCAGGAAAAGTAAAGCACTGCTTAAGAAGAAGAACAGAGTGGGAAGCCTCTCACTCCCTGATTTCAAAATTTACTAAACAGCTACAGTGGTCAAAACAGCCTGGTACTGGTATAATGAAAAATACATTGAGCAATGGAACAGAATTAAGAATACAGAAATTAACCCATCTGCATACATTCAAATGATTTTTGATGAAGTACCTAAGCATATTGCATGTGGAGGAGATTGTCTCTTCAACAGATGGTACTGGCAGAATTGGAAAGTGATATGCAAAAGACTGAAACAAGACATTTACCTCACTCCTTACACAAAACCCAACTCAGCATGGATTAAAGACCTAAATGTGAATCCCAGAATTGCAAAGGCCATCAATGAAAATACAGGGAAAAATTTGAGAGCTCTAATCCAGGCCATATACAGACTAAAAAATATTTGAAACTTACACACAAAAAATTAGACAAAATAGATCAATGGTACTTCATCAAAAGACTTCATCAAAAGAGTAAAAAGGGAGTCCACAGAATGGGAAAAAATCTTTTGCAATGACATATCAGATAAGGGACTCATTTCCAAAATATATAGGAATCTAAAATACCTCTACAAGAAAAGGACAAAAAAAAACAATTAAAAAAATGGGCACAGGACATGAATAGACACATTACCAAGGAAATACAGGCAGTCAACAAACATATGAAGAAATGTTCATGATCACTAACCATTGTTGCTGTTGTTGTTAGGTGTCATCTAGTTGGTACCAACTCATAGTGACTCTATGAACAGCAGAATGAAACGCTGCCTAATCCTGGGCCAACCTCACTATTGTTGCCACCCTTGAGTCCGTTGATGCTGCCACCCAGCCGATCCATATCATTGGGTGTCTTCCTTTTTTTATACAACCCTCCACCCTACCAAACATGATATCCTTCTGCAGCAAGTGGTCCCGCAGGACAATATGTCCAAAGTATGAGAGACGAAGTTTGGCCATCTTGGCCTCGAAGGAACACTTTGGCTGCATTTCTTCTGACACTGATCTATTGATTCTTCTGGCAGCCCATGACACTTTCAATATTCTCCTCCAACACCATAACTCAAATGCTTCAATTCTATGGTTATCCTTATTTACTGTCCAGATTTCACATGCATATGAAGTTATTAAAAATATTATGGCTTGGGTCAGGCACACCTTAGACCTCAAGCTGACATTTTTGCTCTTCAACCCTTTAAAAAGGTCTTGTGCAGATTTCCCTAGTGCAATACATCGTTTGATTTGTTAACTGCTGCTTCTGTGAGTGTTAGTAGTTGATCCAAGAAGAATGAAGTCCTTGACAACTTCAATCTTTTCTCCATTGATTAGAATGTTGTTTATTGGTCCAGTGGTGAGGATTTTTGTTTTCTTTACATTGAGATGTAATCCATACTGAAGGCTGTGCTCTTGATCTTCATTAGCAGCAAGGTTGTATAATCTGCATATTGCAGGCTGTTAATGACAGCTATACCACCAGTATTTTAAACACCAGCTGGGTCAATAGCCATTAGGTAGATACAAATAAAAACAATGAGATACCATCTCACACCAGCAATAATAGTAAAGATCAAAAAAGTAGAGGACAATAAGTTTTGGTGAGGATGTGGAGAGACTGGGACTCTCCTACATTGCTGGTGGGATGGCAAAATGATCCAACCACTCTGGAAAACGATATTGTGCTTCCTCAGAAGGTTGGAAATAGAGATACCTTATGATCCAGCAATTCCTTTACTTGGTATTTACCCTCAAGAAATATGAACCATAACATGAGTAGAAATATGCACACCAATTTTCATAGCAGTACTATTCACAATAACAAAAAAGATGTATACAGCCTAAGTGCCCATCAAAGGAAGAATGGATAAACAAACTTTGGTACATAAACACAAT